>NC_080570.1:320961-620961 GCF_030247185.1 Malaya genurostris | reverse complement strand
CGTAAAGGGAGCTGCTTATTGATATAAACTCAAGTAACTAATAAGCATTTATATTGGCTGTAGAATAGGATTTTATAATCAAAGCACATTAATCTAGTTTCTCATTTTTTATTTCAAACCAATCCACAATTTTGTGATTTTCAAAACTCAATTTGATTTTCAAAACTTCAATTTGATAATCTGAAATAATTTGAATATGATCAGTATCTAACAGGGAATTGGGTTATTCTTCATTGTGAAAAAATACTAAAAAAAAAATCCTCATTTGGCCTGTGAATTATTTTGTTAAAGATGAATTTCTTCCCAACTCGAACAAATGTTGGCAGCACCCTCTCAGATTTGAACGAAACTTTCTGGAAATATAGACTTTGTCACAAAAAAACCTGTTTTAATCCACCTAACGGTGTTATGATGCCTTTCTCATTTTCATTTTTTCCCATATATTACAGCAGAAATTCCCCGAAATACTATAATTTAAAAAAGTTCAAAAAATAGTTTTGAAGATTTCTGTTACATAATACTACTACATTGATATACTAAATTTGAATTGAGGCTAGTGAAAATCTATTCAATCATATGTGAGAAAGTAAAGTGAGCTCTATTTTATCATATTTGATTATTATTGCCGGTAGTTCCGGAACCGAAAGCTGGATATCGGCGTAGTGACATTCGGTTCATTCAACCATTTAACATGAATTACAAACTGATTTACGGTTCTCTATGACGATTCGAATTTAGGAAAAAATGGACTTGGATAAAATCCAACAAATCATTTATGGGACTATCAATGGTTTATTTGGTTACAGAGTCTCATGGTCTGCAAACTAGAGAAAATCACTAGCCAATATAAAGAGGTAGCGTATGAACAAAGTATTCCTGAAATTGACGTTTTTATACTGAGCATCCAATCTCCGGAACCAGGTGTTTGATCAGAATGAAAATTGAGATATCTTAAGAACTTCCATCTCCGAGAAAAGTGAGTGACATTATTTTCACATTTTTAATGAATAATTTTGACATTTTTGGTGCATATCACCCTGTAATTCCGAAACCGGAAGCTGGATCCAAATAAAATTCTAGAACTTTGTATGGGATCATGAGACCTTTCATTTGAATCTAAGTTTGTGAAAATATAGGTAAAAATTGATGATATTTTTTGAAAAAAAAACTAATTTAGAGTGTAATTTGTACATGCGTTGTGGAAATTCCAGCTCTGTCCTACAGGTAGATCGAGAAACAGTTGAAAATCGACAATTTGATCGTGTTCCGTGTGGTATAAACCCAGACGACCCAACGGCGATCTGGCAACGGATCAAAAGCAAAGAAGTGCAGCCGTACTGTGAACTCAGGGAAGATGAGGGAAGCACAATCGAATTGTTTTGATTTTTCATCCAACAGGAAATGAAGTGAGACGAACTTCATGCTTTCAAGGTAACGAATAGGTCTAAATTCCGGCTCAGAGTTTTTCTTGGGCAAATCCCGCCTGGATGTTCCAGAGAAGTTTTGGAAGAGGAAGGTCGAATGTTTTGCTAAGAAGTGTTCAGTCAGCTCATAACGACCGACAACATCAATGATCCTATTCAATTTTGGTCGGAACTTGAATTGTCCCGTTACACGAAACTTAGTGGGACGAAGCCAAAGTTTTTTTTGTACAAAAAGAGCAAAACCGCCAAACTCACCAGAATTTCGTCCAGTAGGCAAATTCTGGGTGATTGTGATATTCGAAACCGACATGGATTTGAAGAATGAATGAATGAAAGTGTAAAAAAGATTGCTCTAGGGTTACATTTGAATTTGATGGCGGTATGGTTTAGCAGGAAGAGATGAACGATTCGTATAAGTAGTACAAAAATATGTTTTTTTTTTACTTTTCGAAAGAATCATTTCTAACTTCTGGCAATACATCACCATCCGGATATGTTCCAAGTCCATTAGTGGGAAGATTTTTGTTGCAACATGCTACCTACAATGCTCGGCTAGTATCGCCTTTCTAACACACTACTCGGCAGGATATGTTTCTATCGTGATAACATTCCACTCTACGATGCAACCACTTTTTTCACCCGACCCTTGCTTCGAACCGTAGTATGAGGTCAAAAATTTATCGCTTTAATAGTCTGCTATATCTCTTTTTTATGTTTATAAGAAAAAGAAACATTTTAATGGGGGAAAAGTCTCCCGTTTTCCTATGTGTTCAATGTTCTCGAAGAAAGCTGCGCCAGTGATAGAAAAGTGGTACCATGGCAAGAAGTAACATCTCCGCGGCGCACATGTTGTTCTCCAGCGAATGAGTTTCCTCATTGTCTTCTCGCGCAAGCCGTTGTCACCCTTCCTTCTCGTGCCGACTAGGGACTTATGTGATACGTGCTTCGTGTCTTGAAAGTGAATTAAAAACGTCTGCGCTCTCTTGCCAGCATGGAAAATGGCGAACGTTTGCCATTTCTCCTAATTACACGCTTAATTGAAGAAAATTAAATTGGAAAATTATTTAAATTTTTCGCAAGTTTCACTGAATTGTGGGTGGGAAGCTTAGATTTTTTTCCGATGCATGCAACAGATGTAGTTAGTTCGTTTTTACCTACTAAGGAAAAAAATGTTTTTTTGATTTTGTTTCATTCGTCCCGAGCCTTGTGACAATTCCACGTCCTGGCAATGTGTTCTTCACCAAGCTTATGTGCCAAAGCGGACTATTACAATATTTATCCATTAAAATGATACAAATATTTCATCATCATTCTGAAAGGGCGGAAAACGAATTGTTTATTAAACCAACTGCTGTTTGGGGTATCTTACGATTCTTGAGTTGGCAGAGAAAGCGAGTAACACTGTGCTTAAATATTTCATATAAAGTGAACTGGGCTGACGGCACTGCGGTGGTTTTGGTTGTATTACCTAGTTGCTGGCTAGATTGGAACGTGCGGACAGCACATTGTATGATAACCGTTACTCCTAATTTTTGTCATCTTCTGAAAGCGAGGTGTGGCTGTTTACGTGTCTCTCTTTCTATTTCCGTGTGGAATTTGTGGAAGACATGCTCGGTGTCATGTCTCCCGGTACTCGTATATCGTGGCGTAACATGATATTTATTTAATGGTTTGTTGTGAATTGAATTAATGGATATATTCGTGTTATTTTTCTTTTATTGGATTTTTTAATTTCTTCATTTTTGTGGATCTTTTCGAAATACGCAAAGTGAGACTAGATAGCCAAATGGGCCTAGAAGAAAATTTCCCACGTTAGAACGAGTTGAACTCTGGAAAAACCTTTTACTTTTATAGTAGAATTCGTCTTTCCCTATTATGAAAGTAGAATTCGCTAACGAATTGTTAGTTGAGTTCATTGCAATGTATTCATCTTATAAGTTGAGTAACCGAGAGACAGTACATTCTTGATTTAACTGTCGATTTCGAATTGTATGTGAAGTTTTTATACAATGATGGAAAGTAGTATTTATTAACACATCACCCAAAAAGTCGCGTGACTAACTAATAAAAACACATTCTGTGCCAAAAATCGTTTTTATTCAGCGATTTAATCTTTTTCAAAATCAGTATAATTATTCCAACGCTTCTCTGACTTCTCGATGTCGTGCTTGTAAAAGGTGCCATTACATTCAGCAATTGTTACTTCATTTTAGTGGAATTTCTTACCGAGTATTATTTTAAGATAACCAAATAGCCAGTAGTCATTGAGGGCAAAATCTATACTATACGGCGGATGAGGAAGCAATTCGAAGTGTAATTTGTTCAATTTAAACATCGTTGCCTTATGAATCGGTGCATTGAATTAGTGAAACAGTGGTTTTCTCTTCGACGTATGAGATCGTTTATCCTTGATTTTTGCATTGAAACGAACTAACAACGCTAGTTTGTTTTCCTTCACCATGTGTATCTAAAACAACTGGAATCATAGCCATTTGGACTCTTAGGACGTGATTCTTCAGCTGCAGTCTACTCAGATAATGATGGTTTTGATTTTGGTTTGAAGTGATGGATCCATGTTTCATCCATTGTCACATATCGACTCACAAAATCTGATTTCTTACTTTTAAATATGGCCATACACTGCTATAAACCATAAACACATTATTGTGTTTGATCGACTGGAAAAAGAGCTTTCTCATGGTCAAATGCTCTTGTATTTTTGTAACCACACTGCCTTCTGATAACGGCCACAGCTATCACACGAAATTTCAATTCGATATAATAAATTTGTGGACTTTTTTCAATGTTTTTTTAAGTAACCACCTCAATTGGACGACCAGAATGTTCACTACCATCGGTGTCTGTCAGTTCAGCAAACCAATAACAAACAATTCATTCCGATGGAGCCGAGTCCGGATAATAGTTTTGAAGCCGTTGCCGAGCTTGTGCCGAATTAAGTGACAAATTAACCCTCGAAATTGTTTTGAAAATGACAAAAGTAATTTCACTTAAATTGTTGTCGCTTTTTTTCTGACCAATCAAAATGTCATGAAATGTCACATATAGCCTTCTGAAAGTTGGTACTTTATGAACATCAAATGGATTTGACAAGGATAGCGTCATCTGTGCGTCGGTCACACAAATGATTGAATGACGTTACAGATTTCATTTTACTATCTACTAATTATTTCACAGTATTTCTTTACAGTTTGAAAATACCCTAGTTTTTATTTTATCTACAGAAACTGAAGCAAAAGAATGCTATTTTTTGTATTCCTTGAATTGTAATCGCTTTTAATTATTAGTAGTTGAGCTGTTTCTCACTACGTACTCGTTGTAGTTGCATAAAAACATGAAAATTTGTATTAGTTATTTCTCGTTTCGCTTTTCAACGCAATCGAATAGTTGAGTGTTATGCGTGGTTATGATAAGAGAATTGTGTGTTATGCTAAGAGAAAGGCATAAAAATACCTCTAGATGAAAAATCAGCGTTCTTTCATAATAGTTGGTTTATTAGAGTAATTTACATTAATGTTCTCACCAAAAACTACGTTCTTGCAAGTTATATATAGACTTGGTTATTCTTAATAATAGCGATATTAACGTAAGTCTAACGTAATGTCCATAAAAACACTACTAGACAATATTGTTCTCATTTTGCACTTTGATTGTTTTTGGATGAAATTAATTTGCTTCGTATTAAATTTATGCAATTGTATTTTGAGTATGTTGATTATGTTTTTGTCTTTCTCATATAGAAACGTTATGCAACCACTGTGAAAACCGACTTTTTAACCGAGGCCGGAGGGCTGAGTGTCATATACCATTCGACTCTGTTCGTCGAGTACGCAAAATGTGTGTGTGTGTGCGTATGTGTGTATGTGTGTATGTAACTTTTCTCAGAGATGGCTAAACCGATTTTCACAAACTTAGGTTCAAATGAAAGGTCCTGCGGTCCCATACGGAATCCCTGAATATTATTTCCATCCGACTTCCGGTTTCAGAATTACGGGGTAAAATTGTGAAACCGATTTTCATAAACTTACATTCAAATTAAAGCTCTTTAGGTTCCATACTAAATTCATGAATTTCATATAGATCTGACATCCGATTCCGGTAAAATGTGCAAAAAACTGAAATATGTTTTCTAATTTTTTCATAAATGGCGCGACCGATTTTCACAAACTTAGGATCAAATGAAAGGTCCCGCGGAATTCTTGAACTTCATCCAGATCCGACTTCCGGATCCGGAAATATAGGGTAAAATGTGTAATAATTTTATACCATCACTGAAAAGGGCGAAAAACCGTAAAAAAATTCGAAATCGACCGCAAATCTATACTATTGATACTTTTTATCATTAGACGATCAAACAAACCGATTTTATGAGTCTTGAAGTTCTGGCGGGAGTTCTTCCATTAAAAGATCGATTTTGGGAGCTTTCGTCACGCCTGCTAATAAGATGTGAGGTGCTGAATCCCATGGTAATTAATAATTTCAATCGACTAGTCGAGCTTCGATCTCAAACAAAATTCATGACAGTATAGTTTAACCACATGTCACAGGAAATCAACCCATCAAGATATATTCCTATCCGTGTCAGCATCCTGAATTCTCCTGACTCAACTTTATTTTTCGATATATCCATGCAGAGCGAAGTTCGTGGAATCCCGGATCATCTACGCTCGATGGAAATCCCAAAAATATTTTCAAGTAAGTTCAGGCATATTGACTCTGAGAAAATGTTTTACACGGACGGATCGCGAATTGAAGAAGCGACAGGGTTTGGTATGTTCAACAATAATGTTTCGGCCTCATTCAGGCTTCAAGAAGCTGCATCTGTTTATATAGCAGAGTTAGCAGCAGTTCATTATAGCTTAAGTGTAATCGTCACATTATATCCAAACCATTATTTCCTCTTCACAGATAGTCTGAGTGCAATTCAAGCCATTCGCTCAAACATGCCTGGCAAGAATGAACCGTTTTTCTTGGGCAAAATAAAACAGTGCCTGAACGACATATTGAACAATAATTATCTAATCACTATAGTCTGGGTCCCGGCTCATTGCTTCATTCCTGGCAATGAAAGAGCCGATATTTTAGCCAAATGTGAAATTTATGAGCGACCGATTGCTTTCAACGAATTATATAGCGCATCTTGCTAAAGAACACTTGCCAGCTGCAAGCTTCTTGGGATAGAGATGATCTGGATCGGTGGATGCACTTAATTATTCCGAAAATATCGACAAAGGCATGGTTCAGGGGACTGGATGTGAGAAGGGATTTCATTGGTATGATGTCCAGACTCATGTCCCATCATTACACGTTAGACGTACATCTCCTTCGAATTGGGCTCTCCGAGACTAATCATTGTGCTTGTGGAGAAGGTTATCGGGATATTGATCATGTCATTTGGACATGCGTGGAATGGAGTATTGTGATGTCAGATCTCAACTAATAAATTCTTTGCGTACCCAAGGTAGACTATCCAATGTCCCAGTTCGAGACATTCTTGCTTGTCGTGACCTTCCATACATGAAACTTCTTTATCATTTCATAAAGAAAATTGGAGTTTCAATTAAATAAAGGACCCTTCAAAGACTTAGTTCTGATTCCAGCTGCGACCATGAGTTCAACTAATAGCTAAATTAGAATAGAAATTATGTGATGATACAAACAAAATCGAAATAGTTTATGAAATCATCAACAAAATGTCTGAAAATAACAGCTTATTTTATAATTTATAGAAGTTAATCGTTTGGTTCAAATAATATTTTCAAGTAGATTTCATAATTGATGACGAATTACCTAAGCTGATATTTAAGTAATAAGAGGAATATGTTTTAATAAATTTAAATCGTTGTGACTATTTTAGAATTATATTAGGATAAAAATTTTATGAAAAAGTGATGCTACGGCGAAGAAAAACTTATGTAAACAACCTTAAGAAATAAACGTATTTATGGAAAAAAAAAACAAACCGATTTCAGTTATACTTTTAATAATCGAAGAAAAGTATTTTGAAGAATACCACAGTACTATATGTGATAGTATGATTGATATGAGAAAAGCATCATTACACCACTAGATGGATTAAAACAGGTTTTTTTTTATAATCTCATTGATCGAATGACCACATTTAAAAAAGTAGAGAAACTGTGATTTTCCTCACAGTTTTGATACAAATATAATTCTCATTTATATCAGAGTCGTGTTCCTCGGGCTATAATGAGGCCACCAGATCTCGACAAATCGATACCTTCACAAACAACATGATCAATAGTTGAACAGTAGTCTGGAATGAAATTTTAACTTAAATTCAACCAATTGAATTCCTTTAGTCAAAGCTGTGACAATTGTTGACTACAATCACCGTTCTAGATAATTATTATGCAATTAGGTTTACCAAGTAGAAGGTAATGTAAAACTCTTTGAAAGATGTGGATTTTTCGGAAATTTTTCCATTAAGTGCACCATGTTTTGTCGGTTTATCAATTTATCAATAGATAACTGGTAATTGGTTTGTGTTAGAACACCGAGATATTTACTGATCTTTGCCAAGAGTATAGGCTCATGTTTATTGATTCTCTCTGATAGCTTCAGTTGTGGTAATAATATCAGAGAAAATCGAATAATGTGCTGGGGGTGACGATTCAATGACAGTCAGGTTGCAAGGTCAGTGATATAAACAGAACTAGTAGCGGTTTTCAATCGTATCCTGTAACATTTTTCGAGAGTCAACCATTTCCTTGATAAACTTCAATATAATGACTATTAACATAATTAACAAGTGTTTTACTTTTAAAAGTTTCAAACAGTTTTTGTTTTTATCTTCGTAAATGCATTGATTCAGCAAACAGGTTTCTACAACTGCATAACGTCCTTGATAACCACATGATCATCTGAGATCGGATTTATTTTTATGACTATGGCTCCATTAGAGTAGTATTTCCTACATGGACAAAATCGTGGAATCCAAAGAAAAAACCGAAATGTTGAAGAAAATCAAATCGCCAATACGGTAGGAAAGGCGGAGAGCAACCACTTAAGATCACTCACATTTTTTTTGCCGACTCCAGAAAACAACCATTACGATTGCCCCGATTCTCATACCGACACAGTTGCAAAGGAATACTCGGTCCACTATATGGGCTAAGATAGATTGGTTATTTATGACTTCATTAATGATTTCTTCTTCTCAATTTCATAAATAGCAGATTATACGATAAATTCACGACAATATAGTTTAATTGCAGTCATATTTTGATTTCGCTGCACAACGCAACATCTAGTGTGGGTCTGACTCTCTGACTCTCTTTCATCGACCGCGTGGTCGAACGGTGGGTTTCGAAGGACAGCAAACTCTTCAGTGATCAGAATGTTCACCAGACTGGAAAATTAAATTCACGTTGTCAGAGGCGGTAGGGCGTGGACAGAGCTTGAGGTGTGCTGGGGCTAATTAAGAATATCTCTCCCGTCTTTTTGGGACGAACCGGTAGTGGTATTGAAATCGAAAAGAGAAACGAAGGAAACAGTCATGGTGGCTTTTTGTGGCAGATTCCAAATATTAAATCCAATAAATTTCCACGATGTATAAATTTAGAAATGCCACTCAAGCGGGGATCGCCTTCCGATGCGAGAGTCTGGCCCTAATGGACCGTGAACTCTCAACTATTATGGCGTTCTAATTTTAACCGCCCAAGCAGAAACCTACTTCGGGAATGAGCAGAAGTACGTTCAGCAATATACAGGAACTCGCACGACGACTGCCGGCTCATATTTCACTCTGTGCCATAGTTCTCTTCCCGTGCGCGGGCCGCAAATTTCCTGTATGTTCTTCACGCTTCACTAGGCTTTCCAAATTCCGAGACGAATTCCAAACGCTTCGAAATGAAGTGCTACAGTACGGGTATGACTAGTTCATGTCATCACAATATTATTTCATTTGCTAGCAACATATGGAAAACGTATTTGTCCTACCTAGAAAAAAAAAACCGCGGGGTGTTCGGGTCGTTTGATAATCAATAAATTCCATCGAATGGGTTTTAGCTATTGCTTAATTCCACAAGCTGAATTCAACCGAAACTACCTGAGAATTGAAAGTGTGTGAGTAAATAGAAACTTGTTTCCGAGCAGCATCAGCATATACGTGGCCATAGTCGTCCTTGTGGATTTTTAGATGGGGGTATTAGACCTTTGACTGTAAATTACAAGATTGTATCGTGCTGAAACTTAAGTAATCAGCTGTTTCTTTGGTGTGTGTAGTCTTCATTATAAAACCCTCGAATGCAGCACGATCCTATTTTTTCTGATGAAAGACGTACCAAAATCCGTTTCTTTCAAAATTGAGTTGATATGAGTGCTTTTTGGCTCGTAAATTTTTACAGCTTCGGAATCATCTCTACTGCGCTGCCTCTGGTAGGAGCTTCAAGGGCTGGTACCGACGGACGAACCCGGACGGTTAGAACAGGTAAAAAGGCACTGCTTTCAGTTATTGACGATCAACAGCACCGGAAAGGGATACTCGCCTCACTATCGCTACTTTCCGGTAGATGGCGTTAATGGTTAATTTAGTGGAAGTAATGGAAATGGTAATGGATTAAATATATTTATAGACGGTTGATTCGGGAGCTTGCCCCTACTATCAAAAGCCTCGGGAGTTACTGGAAAACCATTTGGAACGCTGTGAAGTGGATTTCAATCCGAGATACACTCTTGTTTAATAGCAAGTTTCCTTTTTTGCGTTATAAATTGAAAAAGGGAAGATTAGCATTATTAAACAAACCTCCCTCGAAGGTATTATCACTTCCAAATTATTTCTTACATTACTGAAATTATTTGAACCTAATGTTACTATTGATACAAAAGCAGGCTTCACGATTTTATAAATTCAGAATGTGCAGTGCTTACCTTGTCGTACGCAGGTTGATACATAATTTGAATTATAAAAATATCGCTGATGGCTATAAAAATTCAGTAGCGAATTGGGCTTTGTAAATGTATATTATGATAATTAATTACTAATGTAATGACAGCAACATACGTTTTTATTAGAGTGCTTATTAATTTGTGTTTATTTATTTAGAAACGTGTTCTCCGACTGTTTACAGAGCTATTCAGGTTTGTACGCGATTCATGGTGCTGTGCGCGAGTAATTTGCGGATCTCATGCTTTTTAGTTTGCGCCTGGGTATGCGCGATTTTTATCATCATCGTGTTTATTATAATGATCTTCCTCACTCCTGTCATAGCGTCTTTGCAATCAGAAGTTCTGCAATCTTCGAGTACAACCTACGGCGATGTGTTGTATGGTGAATAATTTATGAGCAAAATTCGCTACCATTGAAAAGTTGCTGACGGGCAGAACGTTTAATTAAAATGATATCTTGACGAGATGCTTCCAATGGGGCTTGTCATTGTTGGGCGGCAAATTTATTGCTCAATTACGGAATCAGTCCCGCAGGCAAACGTTTCAGGTTGGACTTGTCATTGCACATCCAAATTGCCATACGGACGTCCGACAAACGCTACGGTAGCGATACTATCGGCGTGATGCACAGAACCGAGGGAAAACAAAGCGCCTGACCCCGGGATGGGGTCGTGGTAAAAAAAGTGCATTCAAATGAGCCGATTCCGTGACTCTACCCTGAAGGAACAGACGAACGAGCCAAAGCAAAAATATGTGCACAAATGCATGAGATAGAATAAGCCATCAAGTCTTTTTATTGTAATGGTAACTAAAAATTAAACAATAACAATAAAAATACGTCCAGTCCTGCCGTATGTGTGTAGAGTGCAGGAATTGTGCCGGGAGGGTCGTGGAAAATTGAAACAGTTGCGTGGAGTAACTTTGTTAGTGGTGCTCATAGTTCTGTTTTATTCATTTCGAAAGCTTTAAACTTGAGATTTGATATTTGTTTCGATTATGTTAATCGCAAACGTATAATGAATAATATTTACTGTAAGCTTTGGAATGTTTGGCAGCCTTCAAATGTGAATGTATTGTATCAATTAAAATCATATATCAATTCAGGTGAAGAACATTTCCCTCAAGAGGATGCTGTGATTTAGTCAAAAAGGCTTCAGTAAACTTAAATTGATGTTTCCAGCGTTTTACCAAAGATTGCGTCACTTGTAGACTTCGGAAGTATAATCTCATTTTATTTGCTTCGGTGCCGCAGTAAAGATCTAACAAATTCACTATATTTGTGAAAAGCCCTACCTTTACCTTTAACATTTACGTGCCTCATATATGTATATATGTATTCATATATTCATGTATATGTGCATATATGTGTATATATTTATACATATATAAATTGATAAAGTGAATATGTATAAACATTTACATATATAGAAGTTGAAACTAACAGAGAATTCATTCGAACATGGTTTCATATACTTCCCGCTAATAAAGGTTTCTCAAAATTTGGCACCCCCATTATATTCGTTCTTTATTTTTTGTTTAAAACGTGGAAAACTGGAAAACGTCTGTCTCAGTCTTATAATACAAACGAATCTTGTTTACTGTCCCACATTTCGGCCTTTGGTGTAGGCCTTTTTCGAAGAAACTAAAGTCTATCGTTTATAGTCAAAATGTCGATATCTGACGCTACGTTGTCTGGTCAATTTTAGAACATGCTTTATGATATATTCACTGCATAACAAATATTTTGTTTGCATAAATTACGTACAGTGTCAAATTTTGAGAATTTTTTTTCAGAATTATCGTGCAACGAAATGAATTCAAATGTTTTGAATTATGAAAAGCATCATTCGAACAACATTTTGTAGTTTTTTCGTGGAAAAATATTGAGAAATAAGTAGGTTAAGAGGTATTTTTGAGAACGCTTCTTAAAAAAACATGGTTTGCGATGTCGACTGTATCTCTGCGCAGACTAATCAGAAGTCAACAAATCAAAGCAGCATAGTTAGAGTAGAAGTTTTTCTAGACCCCAACGTTTCTGTTTGATTTTTTTTTAATATTTTGAATTTTTGGCGGTTGTTCAAAGTGAAAACTATGATTTTTCACGAAAAAATCCGCCATTTTGTAGCTGTAAAACCTCCCCAAAGTAACACACAACGGAAAGGAAAACGTTGGGGTATGGTTTTTTATATGTAGAAAGTGTGTGTAAAATTTGGAGAAAATTGGCTCAGTAGTTTTTGAATGACGATGGACACGGACTTTCAAAACCTGCTTTCAAGAAAAACGCGTTTACAGTTTTTTGTCTATAAAATCAATTTATTACTCCAGGGAGCCCGTAGGGTCTAACATTTTCAGAACATCCTATGTTTTCTTTTATAATTTGTTAAAAATTTCTATTTTGTGTTCAGTAATAATTTTTGCGGCAACGATCTGTAAAATATTATTTTTCCTGAAAGATACGTAAAATTTATCCAACTTACGGTCATATATCTACGGAACTACTGAATATCGGAAAATCCAATGTAAAAGTTACGATACATTTACTGACACGGTCTGTGAAATACCATTTCTCTTGACAAACTGAAGAATTTCAGTTATCATCACTATACATTCAGCTGAAATACAGATCTGTCAAATAACATCATTTTCGGACGTAAATATGTAAAAAATTCTAGATTTGTAGAGCAAAAAATAGTGGTGCGAATTGATTGCTGTGCACAAAATAGATAATACTGATTCCTGGCGGTAACTTTTCATTGAGTGAATATATTCAAAAAGTCTTCTACAACTGTTTTATTTCCGCACTCTAAAAATATGATGGGTGATCTACATGCATTGAGCATCCGAAAGATATTTAATCATTTTATTTGCATAAATTATTTCTGGAGAGCGAATGTAATTCAATTCATTCATCACACGCAAATAATTTAATTAATCGGATGGAAATATGTTTTGAAAACAAAATTGCTCCTTCCTACACAGATCTACAAAACTAAATTTATCAAAAAACAGTAATACTTTACGGATCAAGACGTTAGGATTTAGGATTGTTTGTAAATTTCGCCAAACGGCGGTATTGAATGATGAAGAAGTCAGTAGAATTATGACAGATCGAAGTTCAGTGAAACTCTACTCTCTCTCATTCAGCAAACAAAACTTTTACTGAATAGATTACCGAATATGTTCAGCTATTTGAAAGTCAGTAAAACTGTCGATGTCGGATGTCGGTACCCGTAAAAATAATTCGGTGTGTACAGTTTTTAAGCAGCGAGAAAGTTTTCTCAGAATCTGTTCTGTACGTTCAAGTTATCAAAAAGTACCATGCGTACTTTAGAGCTCTAATATTTAGTGGATATTTTCAGGTACTGTGGAACTTTTGATTGCTTGGAGACGACGCTTAAATTTTAGTTTTATATTGATCTTACCAGTTCGATCATTCTTCACAGAATATGCAATATGAAATGACAGTCTCAATATTCATTATGGTAATCATCCTGAACATTGATATCTAATAGTCACTTACTGTGTGCGCATAGTCTAATCTAAATCATTAAGAAAAAACAATAGAACACTGAACAATAGGAAATGTAAGCAGGTTTTCGTGGACTAATAAATTCGATCCAAGAAAACTGCCACCATGTTGTGGTTCGAAAGTATTCAGGCAAAACTATAATATTGATCGATGAACTTGGTTTATGATATTAATACAGTGACAGGAAAATTTTATTTTCACTTTTGATGTTTCAATGTTAGATTTTGAATTAAAACTAGGTAAACTAGTAAAATTACACCTTGCATATCGTCATTCGATTTATACAACTATTTAGTTTTATATTAAAAATGTAAGTCACACCAACTAACAGTACGATTCGTACGAAAAAAAAACTCATCCCTGTGGTGAAGCAGCAAATCCGCATTTCCAATAATTTATAGCACAGAAACCATTACACCGATCAGATAATAAAATTTAAATACTATAACATGTGAAAATAACTTTGTGTGTGTGATAGAAACGAAAAAAAGGATTGAGTATTGAAAATAAAACAGCAACCGAACGGACCAGTTCGAAGTAGCAAATATTCGTATCAAAATGAAATGGAAAAAAAGATTCACCAAAAAAACAGACTGAAAAACAATTCACGCAGCTTGGACATGTTCGTTCTGATAGTTGAATAGAAGCAACGATGGCTAAGCTTTGCCAATAAACAAGCATAACGTGCCCAATGCCAGCGGAAAAATAATAAATTTATGAGAAAAAATTGATCTTATTCTCCTTTGCCGGGTTCATCAACTGGAATTCATTGGATGAAATTGTATATATATATATATATATATATATATATATATATATATATATATATATATATATATATATATATGGCGTTGTCAGCCACCATCCTGTAGGCGCATACTTTGAACTTTCAGCACTATTGTCGCTGTTGTACATTTAATGAATTAGAATTCGCACTGCAGCATCGTAAATAGAGATAACGCGTAATCTACATATTTATGAGATCGTGTTATTGTCACACTGCGCGAAGGCGATAACACTGAAATAGGAACACCACAAAAAGTATCCTAATCGTTTAATATAGTTTAATATAGCTCATACATCTAACTGATGGTGGACACTTTGAACAATGTTCGTCTTCATACAATTATCGAAAACTATTAATTGTATGAACCACACAGATCTAATAAACTTCGTTTACAAGTACTTTGTTTGATTTATAGCGTGAATTTCGTTTCTATCGAGTTACACCCTCTTGTCCACGCAAAAGTTCTTTTTGTAAACATAAATTATAAAAATTGTTTGTATTGTTATGTTTATGATCTTGGCATGTTTCCGTCAGCCTTTTTGTAAAAGAATAGAGAGATATTGGGAAAACAAATCTATATTTTACGACAGCCGACACTTTTTCCTTTTGACGCAGAAACGTTGCTCTGTCTCGTAGAAGAGGGAGTAGGGCGACTGAAAAATGGCTGACGGCAACGCGCTGTGTAAGCACCGTGCCGGGAATCTACACGGAACGACCGAAATCAGCATTTTCGCGAAAAATTTAGTTGATTTGCTGATTTTAGTTAGTTATTTTTTGAGACAACTAAAAAAATCTTACTTTTGCTGATTTAGATTTTTTATTCTCATTCCCTTAATAATAATAAAATATTTGTTGAAATGACTATCTTTTTTAGTTGAATTCACAAATTAAACGTACTGTCATTTCTTAGCTAAGGCACACTTCATATCCAGTCAACTAATTTTTTAGTTGAATTAAAGAAATATAATGTTGTTTTCAACCAATATGAATGGTTGAATTGGCTTCTGCAATCTGCAGCTATATGGCGCCCTGTCACCGAAACGGTAACACCTTAATGACTACTAGCCACTAGATGGCACACTACTGCCGAAAAAAATTCAGACGCGGTTGTCTTTTCTATATTGGCAGGTATAAATACGATGTTGTGTTGGAGAAAAAGACATAAACGAAACGTAAACATCTTTTTGAATTTTTTTTCTTCTAAATCACTGTTTCTTCATTCTCACTGAAAACTTTGAGCACTCGGAAAACAAAAACCGAATACAAATAGTACACCGGACGGCGCAGCTCGGAAGGTTTGAAGATACAAAAAAACTTCATCACAATTAGAGTGAAACATTCGAAATTCACATCACTGTAAAAACATTATTACGCACAATCGCTTCAACTGCGCACAAATTCTGAATAAATACACTTTCCACTAACAGTTTACGTCATTTTTACATATCGGTTTAGAAATTTATATAGGGATATATCGTAACACATGCGAAAAACATCTAAACAATTTGCGAGCAGTTTCAACAAGACTGTCCCTTTTAGCTTTTGAATGGATTGTTTTGCTTTGACACTGCTGTCCTTCAGTAATGACGGTGATAGATAAATAGAATCAAAGTTTCTGATTTTAATAACGAAATTAGTTGTCAATGAGAATTTCGTGTTGGATTGAAATATTGCTGGTTTGTGTCCAGAATATTCGCCAACTAAACACATTCTCTAAAAATAAGAGTTTTTTTCAGCACAGTAAATTCTACATTTTAACTAATTTTATAGTTATTTTGGAAATTTTGTTGTTAGAATCAACTAATTCAAAAACAGTAATACGAATTAGGCGCAGAGCTAATTTCGGTCGTTCCGTGTAGAATTGACTCAGTCGCACCTACGATATTTCGAAGCTTGCGTTGAGTGTGCAGGACAGAAGAACAATGTCAATATATCAATGACACGTTTATATCTCCGGCCCATTAAAATGTCTCATTATCAGTGTATTATTTTCATAGAAGCACACACGACATACACTCTCACCGGGGAGTTCGGACGGTCCAGTGGTGTAGGCTTAACCAGGCTTTCACTCTTCTGTGTTCAGTCGGGCGATTGCAGTCAGAACCGACCTGATATACCATGAGATGGCAGGAAAATCAGATCCCTCTGGCGTTTCTCTACCAGGAGGCTACATGAGTGGCAAAAGGATTTACGGGAGGATTTAATGAAAAGTTATACAAACATATTAAAGTTCGTCCCATTAAAAGTGTACATCATCAGCATACATCAAGTCACCCACCCGTGGATTAAAATGGCTTTTGTTACGGCACATGGACGAGGGTTATCTATTCTGCGGGCTTAGTAGAAGCTGTAAGGACTCGACGTTTCCTTCTAATCGGTAGCAGTGCAACTTGGCAGATTCTAGTCAACGTATTTGGTCAGTCTGATTGGCGACAGTCGTAGTTGGATCGGATTTCTAGAGTCAAGAATGTGTGTGTGTTGTTTTGTTTAATATATTAATGAAACATGTAGCTAACATAATCATTTCGTTTGAGTTTTCTACTATTGCAAACAGTGGATTTCTATCCATTTGTTTTTTCAAATGCAAATATCCTGAATTTTCTTTCATACTAATACAAACCGAGCTCGGACTAAACAATCCCATCAGCGCCGGTTTCTCGCCAATGAATCTGTGTGTAGATAAAAAGGGTTGATTTTATGTGTTTTAATTGTTATCTATGCGAGGTAATGCTTTTTCGGAAGCCGGTATATCCATCCGACTATTGTCTTTTCCCTTTTTTGCACGAATCGATCGAAATAACCGAAGGCCGGCGAGTAGAAACCTTCCGGGCAGAGATGCTCAGAACAATGAAAACGTGTTATCTGGATCAGGATTTACGAGTCAATTGAGAGTCATTTTAAAATGAGTGTTTATACCATCAACGCCACAGCAGGATGAAACGAACACATCGTTGTCCACCATATTTCAACTAAAATGGCCAAGGAGGGAGATCTAATATTTTCCAATCAAATATTCATGACTTTTGGGGCAGTAATTCCGGTCACTGCGGGGAATTGACGCTCGTTGGACCAGTTGAGACGATTTTTGGGGATTGAATCGTCTGCAGGGCGAGAATTGAGCGATTATCGTAAAAAGTCGTCTCTTTCGTACAATTTAGTTGTTCGTTTATTTAGAATTAAATTGTTCGTCGTATGTTGTCTAAGTTTTTTTTTACCAAAATGGCATGAAATATGATACCCATAAAATTTCCAATAATTTTCCCACAATTTACAGACTGAATTAAAATAATAAATTTTGGTGTGGCTAGCGGGAACGAAAAAAAATATATATATATTCAGTAGGCCTCGACGAAGCAGTAGTGGAACCGCAAGCCAAACATGCAATCAATGATTTAGTGCTATTATGCACTCACGCGCCAGAAAGTATGCAAATAGTCGTAGTAAATTATGCACTGTGTTCGATGCTCTGCTCCGTATCCGCATATCGTGGTGCAGAGCAATATGGTGACTCGCGATGTCATGGCGCATTGTAACCAGATGCAAATGGCTGACCGCAAAGAATATTTATTATTTTGAATGAGCGGAATGGTATCGGTTGCGATATTTTTTTTCTGTTTGGTTTGGTCCTACCAGAATGATCTTATCCGAACATATTGGACCAATGTGAGTAAGCCTTTTTTTTCCAATGCATAAATTGAATTAATTTGCTCATTAAGTCAGTGCCCATAATTTTTCGATTAACTTTTCGGTCTGTAGAGTGGGCTGCAATTATCTTGATTGATGGTTCAGATTTGGCTTAACTGTTTGTCGTTTCGTGTTATTTCGAATAGATATGGCAAACCCGCAAACAGATCAAAGTTTTACTAATAAATTTTCACGATTTTATTTTTCAGGATTTTGGATTACCAGTGTTTTACCTATGTGGATTACAATGGATTATACTTTGAAAAGTTTTGGACATGGATGATAATAAGGTAAATTGTGTTTCAGTAATAATGATGTGAATTTTTTCTGCAATAAGTAAGTTTCAAGATAATTTTTTCAACACGCGTAGCTTTTTAAAAACTTAAAAACGGAAGTCTTGTACTCAAGTGTTACGTAAAGTTATTATTGTCCTGCATGATAAAATTTATTGCATATCTCAAAAAAACATTTTTCTATCGTGCATTTTTGACTAATGAGATCAATGCCTGCTGGGCGGGCGGTTCTTTTGAGTCTTTTTGTTGTTTGTTTTCGCTTGCGCTCGACGCGTTTGAGTTAATTCAATTTATTTCAGCTATAATTTACTTTTATCAACTTATTTTATTATCCAAACTGCGCTCGGAAAGAGCAGTCCTCAAAATTTATGAGCTTGTGTATCGAAAAAAGTAAGAAATGGAACAACGGCTCGCCTCGTTCTCGTTTGAATGGAGAAAAGCCGATCCTATGGATGTGTGCACCCAGCCAACCCCCGCAATGCTTTTTGGTGATACAAAATTCTTCTTCCATCTGGTGATTAACGTATTAATGATTAAATCGGAATAACCCGAAGAACGATATTATTTAGGAACTATTCATAATATCGTTTAGAATGTTTTGAAAATTAATGAAAACTGTATTCTTTTGCACTTTTAAGCTCGTGTGCAGCTTGGGTTTGGTCATTTGCTAACTAGATGCTCAAGCAAAAGTTGTAACTTACTTTTTTTTTGTTTTATTTTGCCGTCGACAAATTTTATGTATTGTTATGTAATTTCGAAGGCGTCCAAATTCTGAGGCTTCATCTTTAGGATTACCAAAAATTTCGGTAAACATACATTGGTTGAAAACTTACAGTTACACAAATTACATAGTAAAAAGACTGGTAATGCACAAAACAAAAACCTTTGAAACAATCTACAAACTTATGTTCACACCTGCATGTTTGCATCCGTTATGTTTCAGGCCGAACATAACGACAGCCTCATTCACCATTCGCACATGTACTGCTAAACCATCATCGCATTTATGATAGGCCTCCATCACACTGTCTTAAATATCAGGAAGTTCTGCTTGCAAATGGCCACTTTTTCGTTTACTTGTTCGCCTGATTTTCAACATGCTCCAAAGTTTATTATTATTATTATTATTTACGTAGATAATTATGTAATGAAAACGCCCTCTTTGGAATCCTTGGAACATCCCGAACGGTAACATGAAAAGTTGCACAATCACGCAAAGGCATGTTCTGGAGAATCAGTAGACCGAAGAAAAAATGGTTTCTCGAACGGCTCATTGCTTCGCCAACAACGTTGGATGCCTGTTGAAATTTCCCAAGGATCTGGGCCGCATATTCCCATTGTCTTAGAACGGAACAATCGTGATGGTTACGATGATGGTGATTAAAGCCAGCATCGTCATGGGGCAAAATGCGCGAAGCAAACGGTAGCAACGTGTGCCTAATTGTCGGCCCTTGCCGAGAAGAATATGTGAGCCATTGCGACTAACACCCGGAGGCACACTTTCTGTGGTTAGTGTAATGAAAAGAAAAACCATTAAATTTTACGACACTCGAAAAAGAGTGTTGAGAACTAATTGCTAGCGATAATTATGGGTCAAACGCGTTTCGGGAAAACATCGACACTGTTATTAAAATTAATTATTATTCATTATGAGACGAAATCCTACGAAAGTAAATGATAGCTCATTCGAGAAACTCAAATCCGAAACTAAAGTGAGCGAGTGAAACCCCTAATTTCGCGTAAAAAAAAACACAAGTGCCGCGGCGATGGGTTCAATGTGATTGAGGAAAAATTGAGGTTTGTTTAAAATTTTCAATTCCTGGACGTACCACGACGAACACGATAGAATAAAAAACGAATAAATCTGCAGCCCCGCTCGCTGTGTAACACAGAGAAAAGCTTGAAACACTATTTAATACCGTTGTCACATCCGTACACAGAATGAACAAGTCTGAAAATTATGTCCTGAATCAGCTAATAAATATTAATCAGCCAACAATAACTTAAGGAAAATTTGAGAATAACTCATTCTCACCGCGCGATACTTATGTAGATGCGAACCGCGTTGAGCTGTTCTTGTTCCCAATCCAGCTACGGCTATAGGTTTTATACCATCGAGGAGACATAGTACAAAAAATGCTCATAAGACAAGAATTTATGATCATCCGGTGAGGCTCAGGTGGGGCATGGAATTGTAAGTTTTGACCAAAAAAAAAGCGTAATTTAGACATTTGCAGCCATTGCACACGTAGGTTTCTGTTCGCCATCTTCTTTTGTGACCTGTTGGGCAAGTCGGATTGGAAATATATTGACCCCGGTCACGAAGCTTGAAGAAAAAAAAAACTACATGCACTGGCAAAGAGATCCCCACTGGTGTGTCACACGATATAACTTCGGTTTCGAGGGTAACATATTCCTCCTTCGCAATCTCACGTACGTTGAAAATACTGGAGACGTGCGAGGTTTATTTCTTTCGATAACGAGATTCTAATTCGAAACGGTCGGAATACAATACGAGACCTGGACATGCAATTCCACCTCGAACGTTGATCGTATTTCTTGGCCTCGCCAGCATCGATGTTCGATTGCTTAATTTGTTGAAAAGCTTCCACTTGCATGTACAGTGGTGGTCGAAATAGAGGAAGCAACATTCACTACGTGGGTTTCGGTTTCGGATAACCAATTTTGTTTAAAACCGCTATTCTCAAAAGTCGCACGTTGTTTTTCAAATACTTGAATACATTTCATGGGATAATTGAAATGATTGAAAAAAAAATCTCTGACCGTCACTGTACACATTTCATGCCAAGAATGTATGTTTGTGTTTATGGGTTTCAATTTGTTGGAGACATGATATGAAATTTAAGAAATAATAAATATTTGCATCAATGTCCAGTACACATCCCAAGGCTGGTAAATAATTTCGATCGAATGTCAAGTTCCTTGGTCGAGGTTATGACAGAAGTGAATCGAATAACTTAAATGTGCATGTTATCAATATTTTACCTATGCTTTCAGAAAAAAACAACCTTGTGAAAAGGGATTTTTGTATACAATATGCAAAGTGTGGACAGATATAGGCAATTTAAGGTTCACATATTTTGTCTTATATAAATACAGCTTAAATTTAAAAAAAAAATAATGCCAACTATCTTAGAAACGCATGAAACGTCCAGATCTGATGTAATCTAAACATTTTTTTTAAATCGAAAATTTTCTAAGTGTCAGTTCTCAGAGATAAATCACCTTTGAGTACAGATAATAGTACGAGGAAACCAAATCAGGTGAACGAGGGTTAATCATGGTAACGATGTTAATGTGCTCCATGTAAAGCCATTTCACAGCGATTTCGGTCTTCAATTGCTTCATTAACGCACGCTAGTACTGACTTTTTTCTGTTTTGATGTAGTCCTCCAAAAGTATACAATGCCGATCCAAGACCTGCCGCTGCGAACTTTTTCAGTAGTGCAATTTTCACCATTACGTTACTCTCAAAAGCCAGAATATTTCTCAAACTTTTTTTTGTATCTGTTTCGGGAGGGGCCAGGACCCCTCTCTTTCGGTACGTGACTATTGGTACCATTTAAAATAATGAAACCGTTAAATCATGTGAAATAATATTTCAATTTACTTAATACTTTCATATCAGAAAAAGAACTAATGATTCCTTCATGGAAAGAAATGAACATTGAATTCACTTCAATAATTTTTATGCACATTTCCCTTCAAAATTAGATTCAAGTTTTCGTTTCGATAAGTTCGTGCTAATTTCTATCAGTGTATTCCATGTCGTCGTAGGATCTTTTCTAATCATTTTATAATTTTGACATTTTCAGTAGATTTTGCAATTAAGTGACTTCAATATGTTAAAATTATGAACTTACAAAAAGAAACATATATAACGTTTCCTAACACACAAAACTTACAAAACAGTAACGGATGTTACGCCTCGTAATGCTTGTACCATTTAAAAATATAAAGACATGTAACGTTCTGTAACACCTGGAACTAACCAAATGCTTGTAACGACTCGTAACGTGTATAACTTGCAAAAAGTAACACGTGTAACGGTTCGTAACGCCTATAACTCATAAAAAAGTAACGCTTCGTAATGCCTAAGACTCACCAAAAGTTAACGCATGTAACGCTTCGTAACGCCTATAACTCATAAAAAAGTAACGCATGTAAGGCTTCGTAACGCATATGACTAACAAAATAGTAACGTATGTAACGTTTTGTATCACCTGCAACTTACTAAAACGTAACGCAAGCAATGCTCCATAACGCTTATAACATACAAAAACGTAACACATGTAACGCTTTGTCACGCCTATGACTTTAAAAAAGTAACGCATGTAACGCTCCGTAACGCCTATAACTCACAAAAAATTAATGCATCTAACGCTTCGTAATGTCTACAACTCACAAAAAAGTAACGCATGTAACGCTTCGTAATGCCTATAACTTACAAACTAGTGACGTATATAACACTTATACCTTTTATAAAAGTAACGCATCACTAATCGTTCACCGCAAAAATTTAACTCTTATAACGGTTTTTATACATTCAATTTAAGAAAATTGTCGTATGCAATGCTTTCTAGCTTCTTCAACTTAACGTATCGCTTCCCATTTCACGACACTATCGAGTGAAACGCTTCGTCAAATGGAACATTGTTCCATATTAGGGAAGGGTACAGCGTGATAGGTTAGTCGATGTCTTTCCCACAACCCGTCTGGGTTCGATTCCCAACCCCGCACATAGGGTCAGAAAGTTTTTCTAACCCGAAGAAGGCTCTTTAATCTGATCAAAAAAAATTCCATAATACCTTTACTCACGCGTTGACTCAGATAGGCCTCAAAAATCTTCGTAACGTATATTGCTTCCAAAACTAAACTTCTACTTTTTGTATTTTATGTATTATTATAGTTATTTATTTTACACCGGTTTCATCCTCTATTTTATGTGGTTTTGACTCTGTTCTGCTCCGTAGGCCCTACTGCTGTGTGCTTTATCGGCAGTGGAGTTTTGGCCATTACGTAACTCTCAAAACCTTTATCTCACGATGTTATCTACAGGATCAACAGCCCCACCCTAATTAACAATTATTTGGTTTCATCTGACTTTCGAAGGTGCGAATGTTCAGTTCAGTTAAATTTTTCTTTATTTACTTTACTCTTTACATCTCTGTAGAATTTACATATTTCATCTTTGTTACAGTACTTGGTTTGTTTTGTTTCTTATTTCGTATTTATGTCTTGAATTTCACTGATTTAGTGAAGTTAGTGAAGAAATAGCTTTATTTATTTTCCTATTCCTCCTTGGGAACGACAATAGTCAACCAGCGAGGGAGGATTCTTTGTGATCATCATACATGTTCAAATGAATTGACTTGACTTTGGTGACCTGAAAGATAGGAAAATATTTTTTCGATCAACTGGGGAATCAAGCTCTAGCAGAATTCGTGATTGTAAGATTCAGAAGTCCAAGTAATAGATATGCTACGCTTTGATTTGACCTTCAAATACTACATCAACTGGAGTTTCCCCAACGCGATGGATTTCGGTTATATCAGGATCGTGCTTAACGACTATTTATCAACTCAATTATTGTGTTTGTTAACAACGTTATGCTTCGTTAGTAGCTCGTCCACGTCGTTATGCTTATAGAAATTGGTATTGTACAGCGGAACGAGCGTTCTACTTCGCTTAAAGTGTAAACTTCTGAACGCCATCAATGAGAACGAAGTGGTGAATGATCTATTTTTAAGACTGCCTTTATTTTAAAGCTCCGTTCAATTATAGTTTAGAAAGGATTGATCGGAATTCGAATCACTGGTTAAAGGGGAAAAAATACACCCTTGCATAAACAGCGTTTCCAAAAAGTATTTTTTAACACGTTGAAATCGATAATAAATAAATTGTGCTGTATCGAAGACATTGTATCAAAGAGTGAAGATTACGAGTTCCTATACAAACCAATGAATAATTCTTGTTCAGTAATCGTGAACTGTTGAATTCGGTAATGGCATGCTTTTATTAGCCCCTTGTTGAAAAGCGTCGACAGACAAATAAAAGCGTCGCAAAAATACCATAGTTATACTAGAACACCGAAAAAACAAACATGTTTGCAAATTTTGTGCAAAAGATTTTATGATCCGATTACTTCCAAAGTGAATAAAAATGTTTTACACTAATTAAATATGATTTATATTGAAAAAATAAGCGACAAAATGTATTTAAACTCGATGTGTCATTAATGTGACAAGGTGTGAAAATAAACATTGTCATACACAGCAAAAAATAATGAAATTTATCGGTGACGTAAATCCGCATACACTCTTAGAAAAATTGAAATTTACGCGTGACGTAAATTCAAACATGCCATAATTTCTTCGGTGATGAAACAATATTACATCTACTAACATGTAAAAATAAACTTCGCGTCTATATCGATGTGAGCTTAAGCTACATTAGCTGTGAAGTTACTGATATGACTTATCTTTACATGTTTTGAATCGTGAATGTAAGTGAATCGCGACGCTCTATTTATGTGCATCTATAAAGATGTAAACTTTTCTTAGTGTGTATAACTCAAATCATAAGAACGTAATTCGTAAAATGACTGAGTTTTACAAGAATGATTTACATATGTATCGAACATACACTACTTTTACAGCAAACGAGTAAATTTACATGCTTCAACACTTAAAAATATGTCAGAATGCATTAAATATGTGTTAGATCTACTGTAAAAATGAGTCATTTTTGACGCTCGTATATGTCGGTCTTAGAAGACGTAAATTTACACGATATTTTCTAGGTGTGTAGTTACGGTGCATAAAGTGACTAGACGTTTACTAATCAACTAATCGTTGAACTGCAATTGACGGTGAACCAAGGGGCGGGTCGTTTAGAATATTGTGCCAATCACAAATTAACACAATGCATTGGTGCATTTCTAAATGTTGGCACTTTCGTTTCCACTCAGTTGCACAGGTTGCAGCACACACAGGCTCGCTTTTGACAAGTAGCTGTTTCCATTGTAACGCCTGCATTGCTAATCATTGTTATGCCAACAAATAAGTGTCGCGATTCCACAAGAAAGTAGTAATCCAGCCAAATCGCCGATATGAACCCGGCGTACTTAAATCCATCTCGACGGTCTGGAGAGAAGGAAAATCATATCAAACGACTCATGAACGCATTAACAGTTTCAGTCGAGGACAAGAGACAGCATCGGTCAATCTTGCCATGCTTAAATTCTTATGAAATTCCACACAAAAATATTGTAGCCAATCTTCTGTTTCAATACATAAACTAGTTGTGTCAAAACAGTGTTTCCAATTGTTTCATTTTTAAAACGGGGCTTACTTAGGGTCACAGTATATCACGTGTTTTTAAGAGACACAACATAGTTTTTGTTAAGCGACTCTCCTCTAGCGGTGAACCGAGTTAATCGAGGGGTCCTATTTCAAATCATAGACCATTCCATCTTGAGTTTTTCTTTGATTGACATTCGGATCGGATCCGGAGTTTTTGTATACTACGAGTTCTGCAAAATCTGATCAATTAGCTGGAATAACCATTTTTATTCACAGCGTGTCGTCTGCTTTTGAGTTTCATTTAGATTCGATGACAAGATTCGTATGTGTAAGATGGCTTATCAATGTTCCAAGTATGCATTGACCAGTGGTATCCGATCTCAGAATAATCACAAAAACGTGAACACAAAACTCATGTTTTTTTCGTACTCAATTGAATGTTTTTGTTTAGTTGTTTATTAGCAATTTTTTTAGTGATGATTGCATCGGTATGCATTTCATAACTACATAAGGCGACATTCTACCTCACTACTCTGAAAGGTGCTTCACTCTGCCACACACGTACAGAAAAAGGTACCAAATTTCCGCAAACGTTCCAAAATCCATTAAGGATCCCAAGGCCACAGAATCATACCTGCAAAATATGACGAATTGTCGTCATAAGCCAAACAGAAAAAGCACATCAAAAGATTTAATTAGCCGCAGCGCTGAGGTAAAATTCTTACGTAACTTACTGCTCATTGTGTCAGTTGCAGTTGCATTCCGTTCTTGTCGATATGGCAGCACAAGGTCATGCAAGCCCGACCCACCGGAGAAGAGGAAGGGTTTCCGAATGTAGCTGAAAAAAATCCCGTAGAGCGTGGAAGCACTGTTGCTGTCAGCTTCTATTTCCCCGTTATTTGTGACCTTGAGATTTATTGCAGTATTTCAAGATTTACGACTTTTTGACTCCTGTGGATCGCATCCACACGGTTTCTTAAGAAAACATAGAAAAAGGATGCGATTTTCCAAACGTTTCTGTTTTTTTTGTTTGTTTCGAAGGGTTATAGCCGAAGACCCTTTTTTAGCATAGCTTTTTTGGACATTTTTTATGGTTTTATTGCCGTAGCCGGTTTGCGTTTCTTCCTTCTCTGCATAATAATTTAATTGTTTCTGAGAGTAAATATTTTCGTTTCTTTCTTGTATATTTTGCTTTCAGGCAAAATTTTCAAATCATTTTTGGATCTGGCTGATCCAGTGTTGAAGAATCACTTCGTTTGACTGGCTGCGTTGGAGATCGCTGATAGTGATTCTGTGAACAGTGTGATTTCGAAGAAATAAAATGTCGCTTCATTTTTCCCAACGACGTAAATTCAGTGGAAAGAAGAAAAGAAATGTGTAATTTTTTGGGTGAAGTTTGATAAGCATCTAGTTGCCCGTGCTACTTTGTGGAAGATAAATCACTAGCCAGTGGCAAATTTTTGCAGTGCAGCAAAAAATTATATGCACTTCATGGAGAAAAGGTAAAATTCAACCTGCAAGCACTTTACTAGTGATTAAGAGTGACGGAATTGGTAACCTTTTTACTTCTCTGCTTCCAAATACGATCATCGACTTTCAGAAGCTATTACCGTTTGGTTGATCTTATCTTTCGCGTGTTTTTGTTGATATCCTGACAAGATGGCGTCGTTTGATGGCCAATAATTGGTCTCTGGTGCAATTTGATTCCATCGGTACTTTCTGTGTCGAAAACTTACCACAGCGAACCTTACGTTAGACACTTCTGGTTTTTGTTTCATAACTGAAATTGCACAATTATGTGCAATTTTGTCTTCCGATACTGACGCGTAATTTTCACCTGGATGCTATCAACGGGAGAGTTCAATTTGAAACAATGAGTATTATGCTCGATTATTAGCCGAAAGCAACGCTTAAGCAAAACTCAATCATCACTTTCTGACCGTTGCCCTTTCGCATCAGTCCGGCAGAAAATCAATCAAGTGCTGGGGACGCTTGGTTAAATGAACATAATTTATTGTTAAGTGCATAAGAGAGTGCTTCCCTCATTCCACTGATCAATGCTTTACGTTTCTCCGATCAACCTAAAAGTCACTGAACTCTATCGTAGTAGTTTGGATAGGCAATCTGGATATGTAGTGCTACAGTAAAACAACTACGCTTTCATCGCTATAATTGCTAATTCATGCAACCGTAGAGTAATTATCCGCCATGTTGACGGAATAATGAATCTTCATACACTGAATAATTCAAATCGGCCTGGACTCGAGAGCGTCTAGTAAAAGAGACGAGGATAAAGTATTGAAAGAGGGTGTTGTAATAATCATTAACATCATCATAATTATCATCATCCGCAAGAACGCAACGGCAGCAACGTAGATCGAGTGGACGGCGAAATATACTTAATTACAGCTTCGAAGTAATATGGCGGCATCTATCGTAAGTTTGGTGGAATTGAGCGTGGTGTTTTTTTTTTCATTCCAACAACACATACATCGAATCAAAGAATGCGTAAGGCTACAAACCTCGCTTTGTGTTTAAATCGGGAAAGAACTATGGGGTCTGATAGGCAATCGATTTGTAAACATAGTCTAAATTGATTAACACTAGAACAAAGATATTTGGGGACACAGTAAACAGCACACGGGAAACTGCGGAAAGACTTTTCAGTTCAAGACAAAAGTAATTGCAAGTCAAACCCATCAATTCGATTGATTTTGCCCATCCAACCCCGATGCTCTAAACTGTGTATTACTGTGGAACGTATCATTATTACCTTCCAAAATTTTATTTCCAGCGGGGCTGGCTTCAACTGATCATTGCTTCTCTTGTGTAGGCTAGTCATTCTTTCGAATTCAAAACATGTATAGCTTATTCTCCCTATCTCGTCCGTACTCAGTCGAGTTTGTATTGGTGCGGCAGTTTTCCTCGACTTTGATTCCGCTTAGCCTCGTATGGCTGCTTCGCCACTTGTTTTTTCGTTATGTTAATTTTAAGGTCAATAAAAGTCAATATAATTGATAATAATATATAATTTTTGGCGCTTTCATTGCTCATATTTGTTACCTTTTGATGGCCACTTTAACGTTTATTGCAGTTGTTTTATAACTCATTGTTTCCTCAACTGCAATGCTGGGTTTTCGCAGCCGTTCTCGTTAATTTTCGCTATGAAAACAATCTGCTCTTTCACATACTTGTCGATAAGTAGCGTTGTCGGTTAAGATATGAGTTTATTTCATAAACCTGCACACTCGAACTGGGGCATTTGACTAATTAAGGGGTAGGTGTTTGAATATAATTATGGGCACATTACAGTAAAATGTGAAGAATGTAACCATAATTAAAAATAATTATTCTTGGTCATTCAACTATTGAAAACACTATGCTAGTTTGCTCGCCCCAAGTAAAAGCGTTTTCAATAAAAACAAAAGTCTTGCTACTACACTCCATTTGTTGAATTCGACCATTTTGTTTTCAACAGACTTCATAGCTGATTGTACAGTGTACAGAATAATGTATGACCAGCGATACGATTTTTGGACACTTAGAATCTCTCCTGGTCGAAGCACGAAAATATTGAATTGAACCGGTGACCAGGAAGGCACGATGAACTAAATGGTAATGACGTCGATTTCCTGGGATTATCATGAAATACCTTTTCTAAACTACCTCGAAACCGGAAAATCCTTCAATCTTAGTTTACAGTTAGACAAAATCGTGGAAATTTTTCAGTTGATTTAAAATAAGATCTAAACATTTTTATATACTTTCGAGTTTTGAAACATGTTATTTTATGTGCCTGCGTGTAAAGCAGGTTATGTTTGTCACAGAATTCGGTTATTCATATAAAATCTATTCATTCGACGAATTATGTTTCGAAGGAAGTTTCATGTGTTTCTGCTTGTAACCCCATCAAAACACCATGGTGCTTCTAATAAGCCAGACTGCCCTTACTGTGAAGACTCGGACCGAATTTGTCAGTCGGGTGGTTTCAAATGATTATTGTTATAGTGTTGAGGAGTCGGTCGAAAAAAAAATTAAATTGTCATCAGTAAAATATCTTTTGTAAATTGAATATATTTTCCCGGGTTGGCGGTTCAATGCATAGGGCACAGGTCTTACAAACCAATTGTCGTATGTTCGTGCCTCGACCTGGAAGGATTCGTAGGGTCAGTATAATCGTAGCACCAGCCATGCAATGGTTCTGTACACTCTGAATCGGGTGCGAAATCTGTTGAAACAGAAGGTCAAATTCCACTACAGGAATGTAATACCAAGGCTTTTTTAAAAAAACTACAAAGATCAGCCCTATGGGGTTGTTCGAGCTATTGATGTGGAACAAGTTTATTACGCGTCTTTTTACGAGGATTTCCGAAGCAACGCTATTTTACATGCGGATTCCCAAAGGTACAAGGTGCGTATCTCCCGCGTGACGAAAGACCTCAGTGTATTAGGAACCAACATCGAACACGCGAACCCGGACTCTGTTTGCCTTGATTCGTGTTTGTCTTGTTTCCGACGAAATTACCGAAATTACATGATTAGCCCAAATATTTGCAATTATACCTACGAGCATACTAGCGTAACGGATTTTGATATTTAGGCTTTGTTTTTTTCCCAAGCTTGTAGTCAAGTTTTGCATGCATGCAATTTTATAGCGTTCAGTTCTCTACCATTACTACCATTCTGTGATTTCAATAATAATACGAGTTCATCATATTTAAATTAGAAATTAATTTTAAGCGATTGAAATTTACCTTGAGATTCTTGCAGAACAACATAACAAAGCATTTCATCCAAACTCGCATGACACAAGATCAAAGCAAACCAATTAAAGCTTATAATCGTTTTATGGCACTTTTTGTCGTGCTGTCTAGCAACAACCTACCTCTAGCATGCTACACGTAGGACTGAAACGTTAGGTATAATTTCGCTTATATTTATAGATTCGCGTGCTTCCTACAGCTTCGCATCGATTGACCAATCAGAGTGATGCTTTCCCATTGATATGTCGCTTACTCCTTCAAAACCGTCGTATATGGCAGGGAAATCCGGTATGCCGGAGATTTTTAGCATATAAAGTATGACACTGGTAGCTATTAATCAAAATTTTAATCATACATAATTGAAAATACTTGTCTTGAGACATTCAAATCGAAACTTAGAAATATTTCCAATCAAATTGTGAAATAATATTAATAATTGATGCAAAATTGACTGATCTGTGAGTTTTTAAAACCTGACCACATTTCTACGTGTATTGAGTTTCTAATTTGCACCCCTATATAGAAAACAAAGATGTGTTCCACATCAAAAATATATTTGAAAAGGTTTTAAATGTATTTGCTATGGAAATCCTGTTCATCGCTTTTCAGTTTCCGAACTCATGATTGGATGTTTTATTCTAAAATATCGTTTCTTTGAATCAACAGAACTAAATTTCCCCACAGATTTATTGCGCTCCATTGTGTGTGGAAATCCTTAATCAATTCAAGCCTTACCAACTCCAGCTCTTCTGTGTTAGCAGAACAAACAGTTTCGCAGATCCAGAGCTAAAAGGATTCGGTTTACAAAGTTACGCAATTTTCAATAAATATAGCCAACAGCTCTCGTATTGCTGAGCCCAGCGATGCTGATTTCTACTGCAAACAGCAATAATAATAATTCAACACCGGAAAGACGAAACAGCCGGAAAATCCGTCCGGGAATGGCAACGACAGTCGGGCGAAAGTGTATAAGCCCATTTCCCATAAGCATAACCATAAATCCTTGGCCTGGGGCTTCTTCGCAGCGATGGCATAGTGGAAAGTCCACCCATCTCCCAGGCCAAGGGTGAATTTTCTTTCAATAGCAAGATTCGGTACACACCCCTCATTCGATGGAAAGTTTCTTCGTTGGCGCAGAGTTACGATTATAGTTAATCAAGTTCTTTCTTGAAAGACACAGGTTCGGAAAATGTGCGGCAAGCGATGTTTATTGGTGCCACAAATCTGCACATTTGGGACTTTTCAGTTTGTTGTCTTAGATCGTTGGGTGCGTCAGTGAACTCACAATGTACCGACCGGAAAAAAACGATACGAGCTGTAGAACTTTCTGCTTAAAGTTTTGTGTGATTACGTACCGCAGTTCGAACGTAAGCGTTTTATACACTTACTGAAGTTACCACGCGTAGACCCCTCGGTAGCCTTTTCCGGTAGTTATGCAAATCGAGCCTATGCTGATATTCCGTTTCTCGTTCCTTGTGCCATCACTATCTTTACTTTTTCCAGAACCGTGTCGAAACGGATCAGAACTGTGCAATGGCGCGGCACCGTGTGGCGTCAATCCGTGTCAGCAGGGATACAATCCACAAGTCCTTCGGTGATATGGTGGTGAGAAAATTATATCACCCATTGGGGGAGAGACAGTGAAATTTATAGAAATTATCCTATAAAGCACATAAATAAATCGTAAATCTAATTACATCTTTTTCATCTCCCGTCATGATGGTATGTGCGCTGTAGCAGGCGTATTTCAGCGGACAGCTCCGTGAAGCGTGATAAGCACGGCTGAGTGGGTGGTGGCGATAAAAAAGATTTAAAACGTTACGAATCATTGAATATTCCACCCAGCGATGTTCAAAGTTTTGATACAATTGCTCGAGCATTGGCGTTAATCATGGATTTCGCTCTTTCTGCAGGATGGAATTCAATTCCGAAGCGTGCTCTGCCCTCGAATATGGCCTCTTCTTATCCACTGCTAAAGTAGGAAATTTAATAGTCCCAACGAAATCGAACAACGCTGTTTTTTTTTGGTAACTCGATCGTCCAAATCCCATAAAATGTGTAAAAAATTCCATTTCAAACTAGTCGAAAAGAAATGGCGACGCATGTTGATTGGATTGGATAAAAATTAAAGCATATTGAAAATCCGATAGAAAATTTAAATTTTAAATTCCAAGTTACCCACCTTGGAGAGTGGATATTCAAATTTTGTTTGATTCGGTGCCGCAGACGAGAAATGTAACCATTAGGGCATCTTCGTTGGAAGCGCAACGAGCGGCGAAAATTTATTAGCTTCTTAATAAAAAACGACTACTTTTCGATCGTGATAGTGAACTTTATAGTGGAAATGGTGTGTGGTGTAGTTTATGTTCTGCTCCATGATTCAAAGCTGAGAGGAAGCTGATCGCCAACAACAAATAAACCATACCAAGTGGTTTCTATTGCGCCCAGCACGAAGAAAGAAAACGAAGGGAATTTGAATATTTCTTTCCTAATGTTTTTAAGAAATCGAGAAAGAAACCAGATACATTTTCTTGATTTATATGCACCTGGTTGACTCCGTTGGAAATGATAGCTACGCCAGAATCACGCTGAGTGAGTAATCGAGTCGTTCCCTGCCCATGTCGGCCACTCGAGCTCGGGAGTTTAAAATGTAGAAATGTCACGATACCGTTGGGGTAGCTCTGGAACCCCGATGGCTTTATGGTTCAATTTGATAATATTTTTTTCTCGATAAATACCTCAATATTTTTGTGAAGCTCGAATGACTCTATTTTTTGAATTTCAATAGTTTCCATCCACTAGAAAATAGTGCACCAAATACGTTACATATTATCTAACGACAAGAACTCAACATGGTCGAAACGACACCTAAGCACCTATTTGAGCTTAGGTTTATTGCTTGTTTATTAAGCGTCAAGAAATTAAACGCTCGTAAAATGGCACTAAAAATGTCCCGTCGAAGCGAGAAAAGGCACTCGGCGGAAAAGGGGGAAGTGAAGAAAAATCGTCCACTTTTCCTGCAGGAAATTTTGTACCCCATCCACCAATCGGCCCCGGTTTACCGACACGAGCAATAATTGGACCATTCTCAGTGTCGGTGGCCATTGCGTCTGACTGTGGAATTTTGATTCTTTCTGCTTGCCCCGTTCGGTTGTTTCCCAAAGCAGTATATTTTGTATATAATATCCAGAAGCATAAATATAACATAAAAGTCGTATAAAAATGCGCATAAAAATCATGAAAATTAGGTAGAGACGAAGTTATAACAGCTCGTCAGTTCAAGTCACAGTTCAACTATGATTGTAGGGTGTAAAGTTATGACCTAAATTACACGTTTTTTTTTCAAACATCAAACACCGAAGGAGATTATAAGTGGCAGCAATAAAATCATGAAAACGGCCAGACGTTTTTGTTGTTACACATAAACATCATTCGCCGCTATCTCATCTCAGTTGTGATTGTTTTTGATAATTGCCAAGACAATCTAACGTCTTCCGTGGAATTTGTAATTCGTTTAATACCGTAAATTTTTTTGCTATTTAAAGGATTTGCAAAAATCGATACCCCAGAAACACACATTCGGTTCACTGGAACACGGCTGCCGAAAAGGAGTAACCTTCCTCTGTGGGACTAAAGTTTTTCCATCGGTGTCAGCGGCAGATAATGGAGGGTGATTTTATAAATATTATATTAGCAGCACAGTTCGGATGTGTGTAATGAAAGAAACGGGCAAGGTCGAAGTATACTTTCATTACTGCTCAAACCACATCCGCACGATTACAGCTAGGTTGGCGATTTGAAATATTTAAATCAAGAGATTTGCTGCTCCCCGAGAAAGCCAGTGACACAAACAATTCATTGAATTAAATTTAGAATAAGTCGAATCCGATTCGGCGAACAAGTATTGTTTTGAAATATTGCTGTTATTATTACTTTTTTAATATTATCGGCGCAGTAAATACGATTATAAAACGTTCAATATAGCTACCAGAAAGCAATCAGTCGGGTCGTTCGGGTGAAATAAAATTATACGAATGGAATTGCCGATAGGGCTCAATGAAAGCGCAAGCAAACGAGAGGATCCATTCTTCGTCAAACTTCACATCGGATCTTCTGCGGACCGTGGAGAGAACGACGTATTAAATGTTAATATTACAATCGTTTTATTATGTTAAATATATACACAAGTTTTTTTTCTGTGGAATTTGATTCGTGGCAAAACAGGTTTTATGAATAAACGGCACGGAACTCGAAACCTTCTTCATATTTGCTTTTCAATGTCTCACTGACCACACCAGCTTTGTGGCTTAGTCACATATGAATGACAGAATAAATAAAAATATGAGACAGACGGAGTTGGCCAGTAACCATAAAATTGAGTATACGTCTTTGTCCAGCTGCTCTTGTTTGGACCGATGATTATTACTACCTTATCTGGTACTAAGAGTGACTGCGCGTCTCCACCAGCTATCGGTTCATTATATTTAGCGTGGATTGATCCTACGATTAAATCAGTAAACACCCATAACATCGTTTTAAAACCATTCAAATAAACAGGAAATCAAGCAAAGTACGCTCGGCTAGGCAACCAGCACAGTATATTCATTGAAGAAATCAGAATTCGACGGTGGCGACGATAATCATCAGAAAACACCTTGAAACAGCATTTTCGTACCTACGAAGCGACCGTAAGACGCCCAGTGATGTGTACACAGCGAAGAAAACAACCCCAGAAATGACTCAATAAAATTAAACGACTATGGTGCTCATTTCGTGCAAACTTGCTCAGTGCGGCAAGTAGTCCGAAGGCGGAAAATGACGATGTTTTAAGGTATGTAGAGCTGCATCGGAGGAAGTCGATTTCGGTTTTTTTTATTCTCTTTAAATTCAATCACCAGGCGTGTGAACTATTGATAAGGAAGAATTGTAAGTCGAAATGAGGAAACTCATCTGCTGCTACAGTTTTTGTTGTGCGGCCTAGCTTCTCTTTAGTTGGCTATGTTTTTTCTTCGGAAAGGAAACTATAGGAAATACATCTGTAACTAATCGGTTTCACGAGATTTCTGGGAAACATTGGTGATGATGCGAGAAATGATCCAAGTTTAATGTTTACCTGTATTAAGTGCTTTGATAGTGAAATGCTTCGAACATCGAGCTTACTAAAATTATCAAGGTATCGTGATATTTTGCTTACGCTTCGTTTTTCACCACGTTATTTTATTAGTCGACCAAACTTAAGTGATTAAGTTTAAAATTGTTTTTGCTAAACAGATTCGAACAATCAAAACGATACGACACTTTTCAGAAAAGACCTGACAAAACATAGATTGTTTTACTGAAATTTGTTGCATTAGTCAATTCATAACGTAAAATATTAGTTCATGAAGTCAAAAAAAAGTGAGACACCCAACAATGTTACTAGCTAAACTGGGGTAAAAGCTTTCCGAGAAAGCTCTGCGAAGGCTCATCAATAACTGCGATAGATAGCAGATCCTATAGAACACACCTGTATAAAATGTTCAAAACGACGAATATGACAATGAGAGATTCTCTTTGTATACTTTCTCTTTCGATTATTGCGGAATATTCCTGCTTTTTTCGGTAATTTCTTCAGTGCAGATTCAAAGATGATAACTTTAGTTATTATTATCGGTAAATAATTCTAGTGAAGGATTGCTAAGAGTACCGTAATAATCGAAAGAGAAAGTAAACAAAGAGAATCTCTCATTGTTACATTCGTCGTTTTGAACATTTCATACAGATATGACAATTATGAGTATAATGGCAGTAAATAATTGTGTTTTATAATTGTTTTACTATAGCACTGAAATTAATTTCAAAAAAAGAAAACTGTTGTCGGGTAATAATACCAGTGAAAATCCCTCTGCTTGTTGTAGTGTATAGCTCTGGTAATGGGAGATATGAAATGTCAAATGAACACGTTAGACATGTTGGATAAATCGTATTGGTATTCGAAGAATAAATAAATTGCATTTGCAGAACATTGTTGGAAACAATTATAAATTATTTTTTAAGGCCGTGTTCACGCTGTTGTTGATCCAAAAACGTACATCTGAAAAATTGCCTTCTTTGAATAGTGGATCAAATCATTTCCCCATGATTTTCAGAAAGAGTTCTTTTTTGATTGAACTTTTCAGATTGATAATCTTTAAAGTTTCGAGTCATTTGCTTTGGTGTATTTTGGTGTATCGCTGCCCTACCTTCTAGCTAAATCTTAGAACCCTAGAGTCGAGGAAACCGAGCAAAGTAGGCGATTGCAGGTTTATAGACATGAGGCCATCGAAATTAAAAAAAAATAATTTCGATGAGAAGATAGAAAAATTATACTGTGATGTATTCAGCACGGTCCGTTCGACTACTGATTTTTGTCTTCCTCAAAAGCAATTTAATGATTATTTCTGAAAATTATATGCTCACGATCGATTGTTTGAATAATGAAACTCTAACTACCAATAAAAATAAGAAAGTTTAGTTTATACATACGTCTAACTCATTGTAAATTTTGAGTTAAACAATAAATTTGACAAAATGAGCTCTCGACAAAATGGCTTTCGGCAGAACGACCCGCTTCTCAATCTGAAGCAGGACCCTGACTAGTCGCATTTTAAATATTTTCGTAGATTTTGTTTTCTTTTTCGGTTCATTTATAACGGTCATCTTCCTATTGAATATATGTTTAGTTGTCATTCTTTCAGAATATTCTCGATAAAACATAAACCATTTGCTTACTATTGAAATGTAAACATTTATTTGACAAAGTATGTTGTCCAATTTCAAGATCTTAAGATATGAACCTACAGTCCATTCATTAGTACATCATTGCCAACTAAGCATTCATATATTTAAAAAATATTTCGAACAAATATAATCTTCAGTTAAAAATCATCCCGGAGAAAAATTACAGGGCCGCAGAAGTTCGGTGAAAACAATCACCCGACGCAATTTCAGCCCGGCAGCGTCGTCTGCCGTCGCTACTTCGCTGCTCTGTTGCTCTGCATAGCCACCACATCCGTAGCACATCCTCGATGGCCGTTCGTGTATTTGTGGCCGAGTGGCGACGTGCCGGTTTCCCTACGGTAACGATTATGGTTGTAGTGGTAGCATTTGAATGACCCGCCCATTTTCTGCTTTTAATCGTCAGCCATGATTGTAAACATTGTAATTTATTTGGACCAACGACTTCACTACCACACACCATTCACAAGATCGCACTAGAGCCGAAGGTAGTGCAAGCGAGATGGGGAGATGGAAAACGAGACCATTCGGCATGTGTGCTGCTGCGCGCGTAAAAATGTCTATTTATAGCCATAATCTTGTTATAAAAATTATATAAACGACGACGAGACCAAAGTTCTCGAGGCCTTCGGATTCATAAACACGATTTTAGACGAGCGTCGAGAGCCTGAACTGCTCGAATTGAGTCAAAATCTCCGGGTTGGAATGGAATAGCTGCTTTCTGGGGAAAAGAGATAGGTAGAGGGATTTTCAGGGTCTTGTTGCTTCTGTATGTGTTGGTGTGCAGGAGGGAACGAGAAGCAAGGATTTGATGCCGCCAATCGAATTGCTTTTATAGCTCCATTTATGTAAGTATAAATGGGATAGTTATAGCGATTGTTATTATCATTATATCGCTCGGTTGCTTTTGTCGGTTTACGGCAGTTTTATGTGAGTTAGAATGGGACATAAAATCTCGGAGTTGACAGACACCTTTTCGGAGGCTTCTCACAGCAAAGCATAGCCACTGTGTGAAAGTGGATGCCTCCGGAGCGGCACACGGACACGTCAGTAGTGGTGAAACTCGAGCATAGGATTCTCGGTGGAAAGGTGAGAAAGTGTGCGCCCATATACATACCGTCGCTCAAGCGTGCAATGAGAGGCAGCCCATTCGGAGTGGTTTTATTGAGTGTGAAAGAGTCGAGAATTACCTTCGGACGATAAAGATGATGATCGCATGCTTCTGCTCTTTTGCTCGCGTGTTTGCACAGGTTTAGGCATAAATTGTTTCACAATCTGCCAGAATTTCGGGCGTAAATAGCGACGGCAAATTTTTGAACCCGACACTGGACCTTAGTTCGAATTACTTGCTTATCGAAATAAAAATGACTTTGCATATGAAGTTCTATAGGTTTAATTGCAGTAACTTTGTCAGATTGAATATTTAAAATTTCACATCTACTTTCATAAAAAAAAAAAATTGAAAATTTCACATGACGTAAATCAAAGCATGCCATATTTTTGGAACTGAAGACTTGATAACACATCAATCAACACTTGCACCAGAATTTTTAGTCTACTTTGATATTAAAGTCAGTTATGCTGTTTTTCATTACAAATCACTGGTGGCGTGGATTGCTCTGGTTTTGCACTTTCGAGCAGAGATGCAATATTCTGACGGTGTTTCATTGCCATTGTTGCTCGAAAGTGCAAAACCAGAGCAATCAACGCCACCAGTGTTTTTCAATGAAAAACGCCATTAGACAAGCTATGAAACTACTATCATGACATATTTTAGGTTTAGATCGATTGCTACGATCCTTTCATGTGCATCTGTCGAGACGTAAGTTAACAAGATTTATTCGTGCTGTGTATATAATATGTTTTCGAAGATAAGTATTCCAACTCACAGCTCAGTTTAAGACACCGATTGAACGAAAAAATGGTTCCATCTTTCAAAATACATAAAGGATCAGTCATTTACAAAATATCATAAACAAACGAATTTTTCGAAAGTTTTCGGGGAAAGTATATATGGAACCAAAAAACAATGCAAAAAATCGAATCGAATCGAATACTTTAGATATGTTAACTACTAGAATAGCAATGATGAAATTAGAATCTATTGGACTCAATCTACAATTGATTCATACTAAAAATTTCAACGTTTGGTATAGAATAGATTTTCATTCGAAATTTTACAAAATCGCATATCGGGGGACGGGTATAGTGTGATGGGATAGTCGATGCCTTTCACGCAACCCGCCTGGGTTCGATTCCCAACCCCGCACATAGGGTCAGAAAGATTTTCTGGTCCGAAGAGGCGAATGACCTAAGATGTTAAAGCCTCTATAATTGAAACAAAAAAAAAAAAATCGCATACACTTTCAACATTAAGGCAAAATTAGAACGCAACGAATAACCAAAGCCAGCTGACTATCTCTCAACGATCGTTATCCAATTTAGGTTAGTCATGCAGGTTGCATAAATTAACATACAAACATCGTTACTCATAACCATGCTGTTCTGAGCCATGGTGTGCTAACTGAAAAAACGTGCTCGAAAAGCACCCCTAAACTTATTCTCATCCGTATGTGCCGGAGTAGGAAAATATGTTTCCAAGAGGTGAAATGATTTTCCAGCGCTACCTACCTCCTCTTGCTTCTTCTGGATTCGTAACTGTTGAAAATTTAATCATTTGCCAAACTGAGGATGCACGACTCTGAGGCGAATTCCGGCAGAGTCCAATTTAAAATTCTAGTCAACTATCACAGTGAAGGCAAAATTCTGCACAGATTGCTGAATGGCACAACTGAGGCGGAAGAAAATGTATGGATTCAACTATCGTTAGTCAAAAAGTCACGTTGAGTACTACTGTTTGAGACTAATTAAGAACTGGTTACACGTGCGTAGGATATTATTTAACATGATTTTGAAATATCAAAACTACCTAGAACGGTATCGATTTGGATACAACAGTTATAGAAAAGTGATTCATTGCAACATCAAAATAGTTCCCGAAATAAATATTAATTCATTAAATAAAATACAAAACAAAATCAGAGAGCATAAAATTATACATGCAGTAATAAAAATCAGTTAAATTGAGCATAACATTTTGTTTCTCACTATGAGTAACCTCTGTTTATCAATCTACCAGGCTGATTCCGGTTTTATTGACATAATCGTATATGACTATGACAACATTAGACCAAGGCCAAGGCTGTCAAGGTTTCCATCGATGAGTGCAACGAACATTGTAGCCAGTTTTGTTGCGCCAGTGAAAGTTGTATTATTTTACTGTTATATTTATTTTCATTATTATGGTGATGATAATTGTTGTTTGAGACTGATTCTGCTCGTTTCAGCTTCCGGAAAGAGTGCAGTCGCAACCCGTCTCACGTCGTCATAATCGGTGTTAGTTGTTTCGGTGATTGTGTGTTATTCAAATCAATACGTTTATGTTTGTTGACTATCTGATTATCTGAATCAGAAATATATCGTCATGGATGGAATCACAGAGGTAAATCAGCTCAGTAACTGCTCAAAATGAATAACATTGTGCCGTCTGAATGAAGCAACATTTCATATTTTATGTATGTACACTGACAGTTAGTATGGATACTGATTCGAAACACGCGTTTTATAATTTATTGATCGATATATGAGTTCTCATAGTTCGCACTGGCGGTTAAGCAATTTCCTCTCCCTCGAGCAATTGTGCAGCACGGAACAGCCATAAAGTGTAGGGAAAATATGCGTTTCTGTGCCAAAACTTGTTCTACTGGACGAATCCCGCAACTGCTACTGCACGGGAAGTAGTGGGACCTTTAAATAATGCATGATATCATCCCATAAATAATAACTAAGACCGTCTGAAATTTATTCAAAACAATGTAGTGCAAACGCGGTGCGCGGTCAAGAGCGATGCGTACCCACATTTACATATGTATGTTCTGGTACGTGATCAGAGTAGAGACACTACCGGGATGCTTACTTAGATAAACTGTGTCACGATGCTTCTATATTTATCTCTGAATTGTTTTCACTGCGAATGAAAACTAAGTCACTGCAAAAAAAAATGGTCTGAAGGATTGATGGAATGACTTGGTATTGAATATAACGAAAGGATTGAATATGGATAGTTTATAACATAATTACGGTGTTTGTACTGGAGATGGGCAATTCGTTCGCGAACGGTTAAAAAAACTAGTTCTTCTGAAAGAATGAGCGAACAACAGTTCTTTGTTGAAGAACGATAGTTATCTAATCTTTACAAAAGAAATAAAAGTGTATTAATAACTGTATATTTCGAAATGGATGTAGAATTTAGAAATACAGTAGAAATTGTATATATTAGCGACCACTGAAAAAGTGCACAATTGCGAACGATTGCTACTTTAAGAGTTACTGCACGGTTAAAAAACCTTTGCCGGTACCATGACTAAAAAATTGAAAACACCATAAAACATGTCTTCTTATGGGATCATGCCTATTACTGATGATTCTTTGACCAAAATGATGAGTTATTGTTCATGATAGGAATCGTTTTGCTCATAGAATCATCAGTAATAGGCATGATCCCATAAGAAGACATATTTCATGGTGTTCATAATTTCTTATTCATGGTAGCAGCAATGGATTTGTATCCATGTGAATTTCTATTTGAAGAGATTGTTACGAACGAAATATAATTATTTGTTCTCGTGCGGTTTTAACAGAAACATTAAAAAAACGAATGAACGGTCCAGGAAAATTAGTTATTTTGATAGAACTGTCAAGTTCTGTACGGTTCTTTGAAAAGAACTGTTTTGCCCATCTCTAGTTTGTACAAATCAAAACGAACTCATTGCAAGTGAGATTTTTAAACTGTGTCTAGCCTATTCCATATACTTCCACGTATGTTGGCTCAACTGAATTCCGATGACTCGTTTCTAGGACAGAGCCAATCGTGTTCCGAGGTTATTGTTTCATCAACCACCTCTATGCAGTGTTTGCATGTTTGGATTTAAATATCACAGAGAGATTTTCTGTGTGTAGAAAATTGCAATCATTCGATGCATATTTTGTGAATATTTTTTTAGTATCGTACATATTAACAACATGTCCGGATATTACCGTATTGGTAACCGTATCTGCTTGCATTTATGTTTTACCAATCATATCCAAATCTACACTCAAAGCATATAGTATTGTTTTGAGTGAAGATTTGATATCATATCAATTAACATTTAAATCTGCTTCATGTCAAATTAAGTATGAATTAGCTATATAAGCTATGAAATTTCTGGCATGACATATTTATACATCTTTTGGGTAGTAAATTTAGATCGATTGTGACGCTCCTTCTATGTGCATCTGTCAAAACGTAAATTTACATGAATATTGCGCGCATCTGAAGATCATGTCTATCTTATATAAAGAATTAATAAAAAAAATAAAAAGACTATTTGTATACAAACTGATACGTTTATACGTATTTAGTTTCAGTTTTTCGTATTTTACCAACACTCCAGTTTGCATCCATTGTCCTATTTCTAACCATTTCTAACGGTTTTTATCAAAACAAGATGGACCAGAAGTCTAGATAAATTAGACAATTTAAAACCACATCACGGGCCTTAAATACACTTCAGCAATAGGACGTCAAGCCGAAATAGTTGGCGTATTTGAACGAGTTTTTCTATTTTTGGCGTTTCAAACGAGTGATTACATACAAACCAATTCTTACCCACTCATTCTACTACTAACGCAGCAGGCGATTGCACTTATTCGATGCCGTTCTATTGGCCAAATGTCAACTTAGACTCACGGAGAGAGATGAGATAGTAACTTAGCACATCTCTCCTTTTGGCAAGGTATACCTTAATGTATCTCCAATCATTATTGATTGACGTGCGAACATTTTCAGAATTACCACCAAATATCTTTATTACATAATAATTTATATTTCGATTATTCGATATCATGAAACAATCCCACGATATGACAGATCTTTCTGAACTATCCGCCTTAATTATTATTGGTACGTTACACTCGAATCTACTCGACGTTCTAACTCTTCTTCTATTATGAATTCACTTGGGGCATCTATCAATGGCCTTTCCACTCACATACAATAAGAAAAGCTGCTTTGCGCTGATGATCTTGGAATCTATCGTTGTCTTATTCTATTGCTTATTGTCTCAACCCTACGGTGTTTATATGTTTCTTGAATACACATAACAAGCAGGTTTCCAGTGTTTTCTCGATGTTTCATGAATTTTCAATTTTTTTCTCTGTCTGTTGCTCATTGATAGTGATATGTAGGAAGCACATGATTTCCTAATGGTAATAAACAAATCGTGTATATAATAGATTTGAAAAGTCATCATTTGTTACTGAACACCCAACTTAAATCTTAACAATCTAAATTGGATTCATAGAACAATAAATGATATGAAAAAAGTGTATTTCAAGAACGGTGTACTGATAATACTCTACACTTGTGCTACTATAACCGTCAAGTTATTTGAGGTTGACTTGAGGCAAATTTCGAAAAGTAAAAGTGCAACATTGATTATTGAATAAAAAAGCGAAAAAAAACATATTTTGACATCAGTTTTCGATATATTGTAGAAAAATTACATTTTTACGCATTTCACTGATTATATTGAAGAAAATCCTAGTTTCTGTGAAACGCTCGCACTTTGGACTTGACCTTCTTCATTAAATTCTGCACAGTTACTTTTGTGACTTTCCTGGTGGCAGCTGTCCAGTTTTTTTTGAACTCCTGCATATTTTGGAACACTGTACCTTCTTTCCGAAAGTGCCGCTTGACAATTGCCCAAAACCTTTCAATTGGCCGAAGATCCGGGCAGCTCGGTGGGTTGATGTCCTTTTCCATGAATTGTACATTATTTCTTGACAACCCCTGTAGAACGGAGTTGGCGTAGTGGGCTGAAGCCAAAACCTGCCAGAAGAGAGAAGGAGAATTATGCTTTCTGTACAGTGGCAGCATTCTCTTCTTCAAACATTCTTTCTCGTACACTTTTGCGTTAATTGTGCCCTTCGTGAAGAAAATCGACAACCGCAAACCACAGGTACAAATTGCTTGCCAGACCAACACCTTCTGCCCAAACTTTTCCATCGCCACCGTGGTGTCAGCGTCGTCCAGGTCCTGGTACACCGATTTCGTATAATATTGCGGTCCGGGCAGCGCTCGAGAGTCTTCCTTAGCGTAGGTTTCGTCGTCGATCAGGATGCATCCGTCTTTATTCTGTAGAATCCGGTTATACAGTTATCACGCTCTTGTTTTGGCCTGACCTTGCTGTACCCGCCGGGCTCGCTGGGACCCGTTTTCCTACCGGATCGGGGCAAATCCTTCATGGAAAGGGTCTTACCGAACTTCTCGATAATATTTTTGACACTGGTGTGGTGCACTTTCACCCATTTTGCAATTTCGTTGTACGTGACACCACTTTCTGAGCACCAAGTGTGCAGAATTTTCTTTCGCGTCTCCGGATCAATTCGACTCATCATTGAAACGATAAACCGTACCGAAACCAATTGATTGCGCAGCTGTTATTGACATGTAAACAAACATGTCACCGCAAAACACACTGCACAGCCATTTTAGAGTAATAACTGTTTGAATGTTGCTAACTACTTATCGATACATTCCTTATACGAGGGGCGTTCGAAACGTTTTGAGATAACGGAAGTCAAAGTTTTATCTTCTAGTCAAAGTCATTTGTAGCTCAGTTTTATTCAGTTAAAAAACATCTTTCTGTACCATTCAGCCGAATGAACATCTAATTTCGAAGAAAAAAATAAGGTTAGTGAAAGATTTTCGACCGGGTTCTGACGGAGTAATTTCACGAAACCTACATGAATTTACTGACTCCTGAACTTGAATTAATAAACATATCAATTACTACTTATTACTATCGACAATTTTTATATCCTGCCAGCTCATGAGCTTCTAGTAAAATCTGTTTGATGACTCGACTTCGAAAACTAGTATATCAATATTTTGGTTAATTTGCTCTATATTGTACCATAATTGGTCACAGTTTACTGATCATTCTGTCGCCCTCGCCCTGGGCAGTATTTTCTATAATTGGAGCTTGTTTTCTCGAGGCACTGCTAAACAAAAAGTTCATCAACTTCCAAGGTCATAAATATTAGCACCGAGCGAGACAATGAATTGTAAATCGGTTTTCCTTTCCAGCGTTTCGCACTTGGTTATAGAAGAAACACTTGCTGCGACTCGTTCGTCCGCCAGGGTTAAATTTTTCCTTGTGGTCGTCCCACTCTCGTTCGCCTCACCGGATAAATTGATTGTCGGCAATTTAAAAGTGATTCATTGCAAATCGTTCTACTCTATGAAAAATTGCACTCAAGGCAGCAAAGGTCAAGCGGTACTAAGCAGGTCACAGTCAAATTTGAGAACTAAGAATATACTTTCAGTGAAAATTCTTACCAGATTTACACAAAAAAAAACTGTATATCAAATAAAACGTAATCATACTAAGCTAGTGATGTTTTTTTCGGATGAAAAGAAAAAGATTGACATATTTTGTCACTAAACAGATTATAATAAAAACAGAATAACAAAAATACGTCCTTACTCGTGTATTTTCAGATGTAGTGCTGTTTGAGTTGATCAAAATTTTCTCTATGCAATATTGCAAACGGTAACAAAAACAATCATTATAAAACGAACAGTTATTGCTCGAAATTGCTATTTTTCCCTGGAAAAGTAAACTGATAAACATTCTGATTTTTTGAATCACCATCCACCGATTTCGAAAATGTATAATTTGACAAACGTTCCGTAGTTCCTCACATTCCTGGTTGGCAGAGAGATAAAAATCTTCCGATCGCAACGAGTAGCAATGGGAGGAACTATTTGCAGGCGGCATCAAGTAGCTTTCAATCATCGTGACTCCTGGCGGTATAAAGAAGTTTCTCTTCAACAGTGCACCAGCTAAAATAACTTCGTATTTTAACGAAGCAGCCATCACTCAAGGGAGTGAAAGAAGAAGAGATCCGAAACAGCTGCAATTTTGAACAATTTTCTTTAAGTGCTCTCCTCCGACTGTTGGTTTGATTTTCAACTTAAGGCGATTTTTTGAAAGGTTGCAGGACACAATTCTCGGTGCCGGAATATTTCAAGAAAGGTGTGTGCGGGGAAAACCTTAACGGACATAAATTGCACAACTGCGCTTTTAAATCAAGTTCCAGAAGAGGATGGTTAGGCAGCCGATTGAGGTATCTGCTTCGTATTTTATTCGATGAAATCTAAATTATGCGACCTCTCTCTTTCGTTCTGTTTCGTTGTTCGGCTTTCTTTTAAAACTAACTATCCTACTTCGCAAAAAAAAAATTATCTTGGATTGCAGTGGATCCGCTGCCATTGTGGTTGATGAAGAAATGGGTCTATAATTAAAAGGCGTTCAATAAGATTAACTGTTTGATCGCTCGAGACTGTCTTCGTGAGATCCCAAGCTCATCGAATTCATTGACCCGAAAACAAAATAATCTCAGATGAACAGAAAAGAAAAACTTTCTTTTCACTGCCATGGTAAAACGGGTCGGGTTGGCTAGCGCGTTCTACTCTTTTAATTAAATCAATAAATAACGGCTAACGAAAACAGGGTTCAACATCACCGAGATACTCTCATACCAAACCAAGCACAATGTGAATATTTTGTGAAGAAAAGAAAACGAAATCTCGGGATGAAATCTTCCGTTAGCCCGAGGAGAAAAAATGTAAACACCACTTGAGAAAACATACACGCTTGCTCAATATATTTGCACACCCGATATTGCTTCAATGAGGCGCGTCAGAACATAATTTGTATAGCTATAAAAAGCATAAAATCTCATTAGATTGCAATTTCGATAAGAGTCTTTCAGTGCGTCAGTGTCCGGGAGTGGTATATATATATAGCGAACAGATAGAAAAGAAATAAAACCAAACTGTTCTCAATACGAAGGGACCCAAAGTTTTCGGTTGAATATTATTTTTCGATTCTTGTAGAACTTTTTTGCGTATAGTTTATGGTTGATTGAACTGAAGTCGAAATAGTTTTTAGTTTTGCATTGTAATTTCAGGAAAATCGGCTCCTAATTTCGTACGGAAAAGAACGACAATAACCATTTTCATAATGAAATCAGTTATCAAAAATGTTGTCGCGCTTGAATAACAGTCCCTATTATATTGCGCTCATTTTAATCAATGTTACGCGTGCCGTCGTTATGCTTTGCCAACTGATAACAATCTCATTACTTACGTTATTGCTCACTGCGACGCCCAAGAAATGCAAACTTCACTGTAGAGAACCACTGTTCTGGGACCTTGCATAAATAATGCACTTAGCAACGACGGGTACGCCTGGCAAGACGCCTGCCACAAGAGCCCTTTTTGGGTGTGGTACTGCCTTCGGTTATATATGAAATTAAACTTTAATGGATTTTCGCGTTTCATATGTCTCTTGGTAAATCCAGATCCCATTTACGGGGTCGAGTATGCTGGCTGCTTGCGATGGACCTATCGGAAAGGGTTTTTCGCAACCCATTTGCACTCGGGCGAGAAATTTTTCTCCACTGCAATGAAAGTAGCCACGAAGTAGAAGGGAAACGAGCTTTTGTGATGCGTAATTTATTAAATTGAATAAATCGAGTTCAAGTGAGCATGGGCATGCTGGGGTTCTCTGGTATGAATAATCAGTGCTGAAGGCTAACCACATTATTCGGCCATCGTCTGGCAAGGCAGAAATTAATATTTTCATTCAGATTTATTGAGCTTCCATAAATTGTCGTAGATGTAACATCATAATGTCAGTCCGGGAACCGGTAAACGGTTACATCAGTGATCGTCTTTGGTTGAACAATTTCAATTTAATTAAAACATTTCCACTCGCATACGTGAGATGAGATTCTAACCAGTAGCTGCTGAGATATGTCGATGTGTGGCAAAAAAGCAATGGGACGATGAAACGTTGACCTCCTGATGCTTTTATTGACTGTGCAGTGTGCACTCAATCAGCAATAACTCACTGTAATGGTTGTCCGCAAGAAAAACATTGAACAGAAATAGCTTCACCCTCGCTTCAATCCTGGATGCTGCCGAGTTTCTTTGTTCTCGCAAGACCGTGGGATGGAACCGTTTCGCTTATCAGACAACCAGCTAGCAAAAACCGGAGTTACACAAAGGCAGAGCTTCTTTTCCGTAAATCTAGTCTATCGAACTGCTCATCTCTCGAACGATCGAAAACGCTTAGCAGGAAGCTTTTTTTATGTAATAATGCCCGGTGTGTTGTCGATAAGGACAGCAGGACGTAACGTTTCTAATTTAATGTCTCAATTGTTCATCGAAACTAAGAAAGGATGAGATAAGAATACTGCACAAAAGGTTAAGGCAAGCAACGTAACTGACTGACTCTTCCTCACACAGCTGAACAGTGCGGCAAGCGAAACTACCCTCTTCATTTCCAATGGGTTAATAAATCATTGCAGACTACAGGAAAAGCAGGTCAGCCATGTTGGTTTTGTCCTTTCCATCTCTTTCTTCTTTCTATCATCGGATAATAGAACAGCCATGTCAGTGCCATGTAGGCCTTTCGACTGAACTAAGATGAGGGGTGAAAAAAGACATTCATTTGATTTATTTCAGATCGTCTTCCCCTGTTTTGTACTTTTCAACGTTTAAGACCTGTCGAATTTGGTGTAAGGGAGAAACATTAGCGGGAAAGCATCCCATTTCTTCAATTTCCATGCTTTCTTCCCTTCTCTTTACTGAAGAAATTCTACCGCCGATCCTCCTAGTTTTCATCTCAGGGACCCCATAAATTTGTCGATACAATAGAATTCTCACACAAAATTGCACTTATAATTACTTCAACTAAATCTAATGGTATTGTTAGTTTACGTTTCACGTATCCCGCATATTATTTATGCTGGTCTTTGAAAATGCATTTATTATTGGTGAGAACCATATATCGGTTTGGAAGCGATTCGTTAAAAATAAGATTTTTCTTCTACAATTACCAATCTACTCATTCGAATTGAATAATTCGTATGTGGTACTGTAGCTTCATTTATCCAACAATTTTAATAAAACAGAATAATTCCTTCGGTGGGGAATGGAAGATTGAGCTGCAAAAAAAAATTGTCGCTTCAGCGAAAATAAATCAGCTCGACTTAACGCCGCTTCTTAGCCATATGCAATAAACAAGGTTATAAATTAGCATAAATTCGCTCTCACTGAGTCAACTCTGTGTTTGGTTTCAGTTATCTTGCGCATACCGTCATAGCCAGAAAAAAAACCCAAGCTGCTTCTAGAACTCAATGGTATTTGTTATTCAAATCAATTTAAATTATGTCGTTTCTTCCCAACCAGTCTCATTGTATCGGTCGCTTGAAGCTAGAGTTTTTTTTTTGTTGCTTTTCGTCTCTACGCTGGAAAAAAGGGGTTCATTATAGATTCAGAATTTCACAGCTCGTAGCCATCTTGGGGTTTTGGAAATGTATTCTTCCTTTAGGAAATGAGGTGATTCAAGCGATTAGATAAATTAAATGTGAACAAAAGACTAAGAGGCACACCGCCAGCAGTTTGTTCCGCCATTTAAGTTCTTCGTAGGCTTGAAATGAACAAAACGCAATATTTTAGTGATTCAAAGAATCGGACGCGGACTCTAATAGTTTTCGGTAATTGGAATTTGCTTACTGTATAAGTAAACAAACATTAATTTGATAATCTCGACCATACCCTGAATAAGTTAAACTAGCATATATATGACTTTCCTAAAGTTCGGATGTTTACAGAAATATTGGTTGAAATGATTCAATGCAAATGAATTGAATTTTTTGATTATTCTATCAAATTATAATTTGGAAATAAAAAGATTTAAATATCCTAAATTACCTTAATAGCATTTGTATATTTTACGGTATCAGACACAAGGGCACTTTACCAAGTCTGACATGCGAGGACATTCTCAAACATGGGGTCGGATGTTTTAAAGATCCCTTGCTTAAGAATGTCAAGATACTGGACTGCAAACGTTTGCATTCAGTATCGATCGCCGCGGATGGGACAAAGTCTTATCCCCACTCGGACTCGTATCGGGTGACCTTCTCCGGCTCGGCTTTGCCGAAATTCGTTCTCCTGGCCAGGGTTCGTCTACCTGTACGACTTTTCGTACCACGGGTAATGAATTGCACTAGTTGTCAACAACTAGGACACACAGCTTCCCATTGTGGAAATCGGCCCCGCTGCTCGAAGTGTGGAGAGAGTCATGCGGATGGCGTTTGCGATAGAGACATTGAAAAGTGTCTTTACTGTGGGGCGGCCCCGCATGACCTCACAGCATGTTCTGCGTATAAATTGCGTGGAGATCATTTGAAACGATCTCTCAAGCAACGATCAAACCGCTCGTTCGCAGAAATGCTGAAAATCGCCACACCACCTGAACAGAACCCCTACACCTGTTTGTCTACGGACGATTGCGACTCTGACGATCCTCAAGAAGGTACATCTTCAACTGTCCCTCGTAGTTTTAGGAAGAGGAAAAATATATCATCTCCTAAACTCCCTAGAAAGGGTTCGAAGATATCTCTTGAAGGCCCTCCAAAAGTAACAGCAGAAGGAAGTGTTGGTAAAAAAAACGAAAAGAAGAAGCCAAAAGCTCCTAGTTCCGGAGACTTGAAATCGGAGAAAGAATATCCAACACTTCCGGGGACACCCAAAACCCCGAAAGTCCCCAAGGAACCAGAAAACACATCAAGTGCTGGACTTGTAAAATTCAGCGACATTGTGGACTTTATATTTTCCGTCTTCAACATTTCTGACCCCCTAAAAGGTATTTTGATGACTTTCCTGCCAAAAGTTAAAATGTTTTTGATGCAGCTGACTGCAAAATGGCCCCTCCTCTCAGCAATCGTTTCCTTCGATGGCTAATTTTTCGAACGAGGTCAAGGATTCGATCACTGTTTTACAGTGGAACTGTAGAAGTATCATCCCGAAAATAGATCCTTTTAAATACTTAGTAAATAATCTGAAATGTGACGCATTTGCATTGTGCGAAACTTGGTTAACTTCTGATGTATCACTAAACTTCCACGATTTTAACATTATTCGCCTGGATCGAGATAATCCCTACGGAGGAGTACTTTTGGGGATCAAAAAGTGCTATTCCTTCTTTCGAATTAACCTCCCCTCGATATCAGGTATTGAAGTTGTCGCATGTCATGTCACAATTAAAGGCAAGGACCTTTGTATTGCTTCCATCTATATTCCCCCTAGAGCCTCAGTTGGGTACCACTGGCTCAGCAGTATCATGCAACTTCTTCCCACACCGACGTTAGTTTTAGGAGACTTTAACTCTCACGGTACGGGATGGGGTTGTCTTCATGATGATAACAGATCAGCTATGATCCATGATATTTGCGACAACTTCAATATGACAATCTTGAATACGGGAGAAATGACACGAATTCCCGCACCACCAGCAAGACCAAGTGCGCTGGACTTATCCCTCTGCTCGACATCGCTACGGTTGGATTGCACGTGGAAGGTAATCCCTGATCCCCACGGTAGCGATCATCTGCCTATCGTAATTTCAATCGCCAGCGGATTAAGACCATCGGAAACAATCAATGTTTTGTATGACCTCACACGAAATATTGATTGGAAATGCTACGCAATATCGATATCTGAGAAACTAGAAACAACACAAGAACTTCCTCCGGAGGAAGAGTATACGTTTATGGCTGGCTTGATTCTCGACACTGCGATTCAAGCTCAGACGAAACGTATACCCGGCGCGAATACTAACATTCGTCCTCCCAACCCGTGGTGGGACAAAGAGTGCTCATCACTGAACGCGAAAAGATCTTTAGCATTCAAAAAGTTCAGAAAATATGGAACACCTGATAATTATAGAAATTACGCAGCGCTAGATAAGCAAATGAAGAACTTAGTTAAAGCAAAGAAACTAGGTTACTGGCGACGGTTTGTTGACGGATTAACAAAAGAAACATCGATGAGCACTCTTTGGAACACAGCCCGACGAATGCGCAACCAAAACACAACGAACGAAAGCGAGGAATATTCTAACCGCTGGATATTCGATTTCGCTAAAAAAGTATGTCCTGATTCTGTTCCGGAACAGAAGATATCCCGCGCCGCGACTTCGAATACAAACGAAACACCGTTTTCGATGGTAGAGTTCTCACTTGCGCTCTTGTCGTGTAACAATAAGGCCCCGGGGTTAGACAGAATTAAATTCAACTTGTTGAAAAATCTTCCTGACTCTGCCAAAAGGCGCTTGCTGAATTTGTTTAACAAGTTCCTCGAGGGTAATATTGTTCCACACGACTGGAGACAAGTGAGAGTTATCGCCATTCAAAAACCTGGGAAACCAGCCTCCGATCACAATTCGTATCGGCCGATTGCTATGCTTTCCTGTATCCGGAAGTTGTTCGAAAAAATGATTCTCTTCCGTCTAGACAATTGGGTCGAGACTAATGGTTTACTTTCAGATACACAATTCGGCTTCCGCAGGGGTAAAGGAACGAACGATTGTCTTGCGTTGCTCTCAACCGAAATTCAAATGGCATTTGCTCGTAAAGAACAAATGGCATCAGTATTTCTAGATATCAAGGGGGCTTTTGATTCAGTTTCTATAAATATCCTATCTAAGAAGCTGCACCAGCATGGTCTTTCGCCGGTTTTGAACACCTTTTTACATAATCTATTGTCCGAGAAACACATGTATTTTGCACATGGTGATTTGTCGACAATACGATTCAGTTACATGGGTCTTCCTCAGGGCTCATGCTTAAGCCCCCTTTTATACAACTTTTACGTAAACAACATTGATGAATGTATCAACACATCTTGCACGCTAAGACAACTTGCCGACGACAGCGTTGTGTCCATTATAGGACCCAAAGCTGCCGATCTCCAAGGACCATTACAAGATACCCTCGACAACTTGTCGACATGGGCTCTTCAAATGGGTATCGAGTTCTCTACGGAGAAAACTGAGCTGGTCGTATTTTCAAGAAAGCGAGAACCAGCACAATTACAGCTTCAACTAGGGGGTGAAACCATAGCTCAGGCCTTCACATTCAAATATCTCGGGGTCTGGTTCGACTCCAAAGGCACCTGGGGATGTCACATTAGATATCTGAAACAAAAATGCCAGCAGAGAATCAATTTTCTTCGCACAATAACCGGAACTTGGTGGGGTGCAAACCCAGGAGACCTGATTAGGCTGTACCAAACAACGATATTATCCGTAATGGAATATGGGTGTTTCTGTTTCCGATCCGCCGCGAACACCCATTTCATTAAACTGGAAAGAATTCAGTATCGTTGTTTGCGTATTGCCCTAGGTTGCATGCAGTCGACTCATACGATGAGTCTCGAAGTGCTCGCGGGCGTCTTACCGTTGAAAAACCGATTCTGGGATCTCTCATATCGATTGCTAATCCGATGCGATATCTTGAATCCGATGGTGATTGAAAACTTCGAAAGGCTTGTCGAACTCAATTCTCAGACCCGTTTTATGTCCTTGTATTTTGATTACATGGCTCAGAATATTAATCCTTCTTCGTTTGTTTCCAACCGTGCTCATTTCTTGGATACTACTAATTCTACTGTGTTTTTCGACACATCCATGAGAGAAATAATTCGTGGAATTCCGGATCACGTGCGCCCTCAAGTGGCCCCAAATATTTTTTATAATAAATTTAGAACAGTCAACTGTGAAAAGATGTTTTACACTGACGGATCAAACATCAACAGGTCCACAGGCTTCGGAATCTTCAATCAGAACATCACCGCTTCGTACAAACTCAGTGATCCGGCTTCAGTCTACGTCGCAGAATTAGCTGCTATTCAGTACACCCTCGAGATCATTGAAACCTTGCCCAAAGACCATTACTTCATTGTCACGGACAGTCTAAGTTCAATAGAAGCTCTCCGCGCAGTGAAGCCAGGAAAGTATCCCCCATATTTCCTGGGGAAAATACGGGAACACTTGCGAACTTTATCTGAACGGTCTTATTTAATATCGTTAGTCTGGGTCCCTTCGCATTGTTCCATTCCGGGCAATGAAAAGGCAGACTCATTGGCTAAGGTGGGCGCATTAGAAGGTGATATTTATGAAAGACCAATCTGCTTCAATGAATTTTTCAGTATCTCTCGTCAGAAAACTCTCGAAAGTTGGCAAACTTCATGGAGCAATGGCGAACTGGGACGATGGCTGCATTCCATTATCCCTAGGGTATCGACGAAACCTTGGTTCAGGGGGATGAACGTGAGTCGTGACTTCATTCGTGTGATGTCTCGGCTCATGTCAAACCATTACACCTTCAACGCGCATCTCCGGCGTATTGGAATCGTGGAGAGCGGTCTCTGCGCTTGTGGTGACGGTTATCAGGACATCGAGCATGTCGTATGGACGTGTACGGAGTATCGTGACGCCAGGTCTTTATTAAAGGACTCCCTAAGGGCCCGAGGTAGACCACCTGAAGTTCCGGTCCGAGATGTGTTGGCTAGTCGGGATATCTCTTATATGCTTCTTATATACCAGTACCTCAAACACATTAATATCCAAGTGTAATCTGTTATACCTCGCTCAGAAAGTATAATCTCCACCTACAGGTTCGACACTAACATCCGCTCGATTCTCTCGATCACCGTCCCTGTCCACCATCTTCATTGTAACTAACAAGATCTTTTTTTGTCACTAACTTTTCGTTCCCCCCTTCCATGTCTCTTCACCATCTCGATGGCAACTAATTAGATCTCTGTAGTTTTCAGACATTTTGTTTCCATACCCCCTATTTACCTCGGTTTTCACAATATTTACTTTTTTTACTTTTTTTATTTTCTCATCTCTTCGTAACATCACCATCACCGCCTACGGTCCTACGCTCCAGACGATGACCAGCATGCGGGCCACCCGCCGGGCCTTCGTAGCCTGGGGGTGTTTCCCGCGGACCCACACGGACCGAAGGATGCGGCCAACATGGACATTTGCAAACGCCATATGGGAGACCCTCATGCAATATCCAATTCTCCGGCATTACACAATGATACTATTCTAGTTTTAATATAGTCGTAATTAAGATTAGTAAATACCCTTGGCATCTTAGAGCTTAAGCAGTGTGCCTTAAAATTGTATTATAATATTGAATAAAAAAAATAAAAACAAGGGCACTTTCAAGTGAGTATTCCAATTTTTTCAGTAGTAGGCATACATTACCCGGGATGGCGGATCAATGCATAGGGCACTGGTCTTACGAACCAGTTGTTGTATGTTCAAGAATCGTAGTAATAGCCATTCAATAATTCTGTACGATAAGTCTGTTGAAGCCGAAAGGCCAAATTCCACTAAAGAAAGGTGATGCCAGAACTTTGCTTTGCACACATCCACAAAATACTTACATGATAATGTTTAGTTGGAAATGTCCACATGATAAAATATTGATACTCAAGTTTTAATCAATCTCGATAGTAACAATGTCTCTCCTAAGAATTTAACACGAACAACTTGATAAAGTTTTAATTTAAAGTATTCTAAAAAAACTAATAAATGCCTCGAAGACAAAAGAAAAGGATTGAAAATCTTATCGAATTTTTTAATATTTCTAAATATCAGGTGTTGGAATTAATGTGGATGTTTGGTACGAAAGATGACATTTGTCAACTATTCATAGTCGCACACAGAAAAGTAAATATTCTCCTGGAAGCTACTGATATAGCGCTTTTCTACCAGTATATGACATTTCGCTTTGTATTTGGCATTTGATTATCAACTAATCCTATCCCTGGCACATGATTTGCCAGACTTAGAAAACTATTGGATCGACTTATTCATCGAATATAAAGAGCAAGAATCTTTTCAACGCGGTATCCTAACCTTATCAGAAAGATGGTTAAAAACGATTGACAATAATTTGAATACCGGTACTTAATGATACTTTTATAAAAAGGTTAGGCATATGCTTGAGTTGTAATTTACCGAGCTAAAAAGCTAAAAAGAGTGGTAATGTGCAAGTAAGAAGTATAAAGTCAGAAGGTTAGATCGAGCATAAGCTTGTAATAAATTTTACCGTGTAAAAAACAGTTGTTATGAATTCCGTATACTAAACTGAATAAAGACTATTCCAGAAAGTATGGACGCAACCAAAAACCGCTGCCATTTCACAATGGTTCAGAATCTGTCAATTTTTATGACTGCGTCCTGTTGTTTACACTCTTTTCTAGCCACCTGTGCAGTTGTTTATTCGTTTTCATTAATTTGTTTCGAAATGCGTGGACTTTCAGCAGAACAACGTCGAAAAATTGTGTAAAAATGGTGCACAGAACGCGGACTGTCACTGAGAAAGATAGCAAAAAGGATACAGGTCCTGGCCAGATCTTGCTTCTTGCCACTACTCGAAATCAACAGTAGAATGGTATACTACCAAAAAAGTCACTTTCGTCCCAAAAGACATGAATCCACCAAATTGCCACAACTTCGACCAATTGAGGAATGTTGGGCATTAACGAAGGCACATCTTAGGAAACATGTCTCGGCAGCCGAAACCATTCAACAGTTCGAAAAAGATCGGAAAAAGTGTCAAAACTTGTCGCAAAGAAGTCTGTACGGAATTTAATGAGGAACGTTCGCAAGAAAGTGCGCCAGCTAGTCTACAATGGCTAAGTAGCAAATGTTGAGAATAATTTTCAGTTGTTGTAGCCTAATATTATCAGTATATCGAAGAAAATTTGAATATCTTACACTTGTGAATTATTTACAGCGAAATCAAAGTGCGTCCATACTTTCTGGGACAGTCTTTGAAGCATTTGATTTAAGTATAAGTATAACAGTCAGAACAAATTGGCTCAAATGGCACGTTCCCCTAGTTATTTGGAGATTTGTGTCTTGCCATGGCTTCTCATCATTTTTCAGATGAGAAGAGAAAAATAAAAGGAAAATAGAGAGGAATTGTGTAGCGGATGAGATAGCAAAACAGCACAAAACAAACAGTTTTGCACCCCCGAAAGGATACTGAACGAAGTAAATTCGGTACTCCATAAACGATCCCAAACAATCTGCTAATACCTTTTACAATCCGCGTAAATAAAACCGCAGAACTGTAGAAAATTTATTTTGTTGACAAATGTCTTCAAAACTTCAGGAAATATCTAGTGTTATCTCGACAAAAATTTGTAAAAAAAAATCGACTTGGGACTCGAAAAATGTTTTTTTGATACCCAAAGTCTTAGATAAGCATGAAATGCCGAAATCTGATGTAATCTTAAATTTTTTTTTGTCAGAAATTTTTCTATGAATTCATTTACTCTGACTTAGCTCCTTACCACATTGCAGGAGAAACGATAGAATATTCTTCAATTTTAGCTCTTCATAGACAGATTCAATCATGTATGGCAAATCAAAACCCCGGATACTAAAAGCTATGAAACCACTTTTGAGTTTTTTTTATTCATCCTGTGATACCATTTGGTAATTGACCATGCGCCTTCATGCTTTTTAATGGAATGGAGACCCATGGTCTTCCACGATACGACCTAGAATGGAGACGCTTGGTTCATCAGTCGTAAAACGAAGTACGAAATTGACTATAATAAAAATCAGTATATGTATGACACATTACGTAGAAAAGTACAAGTTATGTTTTAAACAGCGTATTGTCCAGTTTTATTATCTAATCTTAAAGATTGTTCAATGTGGGCAATACTACATATATAATTGCTAATGCGATGGTGGGCCGGATTATATAGCGTTTTTATCTGTTTGTAAATTGGCAACCTACCGACATATTCAGTCAGACGTCCTGTTCTCCAAGCAACTGGTACGATTCGCAGTTTAGCGGTAATCTATACAATAAACTTAGAATCGACACAGAAAAATTATGAATTTTGCAGGTGACATAATCCAACAAACGATACAATTCATAACTACTTAATTTTTCAAATGACGCAATATTCCACTCGGCTACCAAGTGCCGCTGTATGTATGAATTTATATGTATCAATTATTCATCAAGCAGATGTGTGCTTCTGTGGCTCAGTCGATAACGAGCGTGCTTTGTGATCTAATATTTCTCCGGAATTTTACATGTTCTTGATTATAAATTTGTGTGATATACGACGCTCCATTTATGGGCATCTTATAAAATGTAAAATCACAAGATTTTTCCGAACTATGTATAGTATTAATAATTGTGATATTAATTTTATATTCTTATGTTATACATAGTGTTTGTTACCGGTTTCAATCCGTTTTTTATGTTTCGTTACATACTCACCTAGTATCCTATAGTTTTTGGGGTCCTTTACTATCTCAACCATAAGTCTCCATCTAACTCGGCCGATGGCTGTTCTTCGCCAGCCATTGAAGGCACGAATACTTTGTTGATATGTCCACTTTGGAACTGGATTCAAGATTTACGATACGATAAGTGGCTCTCCAAGCAGCTGTTACAATTGGTTCATTCACCATACATGGTCCGCAGAACCATCATGTACTATCTGGTTTTGTTATTAGCGAGTTAGCGAATCTTTATCAATAAAATTTTACATTCGTTGACTAAAAATATTTATTATCTCGAATCATACAAAATTAAATTGATCACTATTCATTGAGAATAAAGATGTAAAATTGGCTTAGTCAGATGTTGGTAACAAATGCACGGCAGTTAGTTTTCCAAAACTGAATTGCAATGCATGTCACGGATTTGAACTATTTGCCTCATTTACGAAAGGAATTTAATGCCAAGACTTTGCTTTATGAGTGGATCTACTGAGATTAACTGATGGCATTTTTACCATTCAGTCACATAAACTCTAAGCAAAGTATCAATACAATTTGTTTTGTAAGAAGTTATGTTAGATCGACATGCGTTATCCGGTTGATAAATGTTCCCTTGTTCCTATTTTTTCTTCGAAAAAAACTGGTATTCGAAAGATGCAATCTGCAGAACTTGACCCAAAGTGGCGAGATGTTGCAATGTCAAAAACATATGAAAACACGAAAACTGAACTAGGTCTTCAAGGTAGAGTAGGAATTGTGATATTTTTTATTAAGGAATTTTGATATAAAAAGGAATATTAAAAAAGGGGCTACCTTACACTATTACTTCTTTTGTTATTGAAGAATATTATTTCCATGTTAGTTTATCGAAACAAGTTTTTATTTATTTGCTACATTATTTTTCGATTGCATTAATGATAATTTTGTTGATCTCAGAGTTAGGGAAGTTGAAGTATTCAACGTATGTTTATAATCGAAATATACAGATATTAAATAAAAATTTTAAAGTCGAAACCTTCCAAACCAAATAAAGTATTGTTCTAGAATTTTCTTGTAATGCTTCAATTTAACTTCTTTAAGCCAAAAACTTTCAGTATTTTTCGAACGGCATTTAGCGATAATTAATTTACGAAACGATTATGTTCTTCGAAAGATTGAGAAAACATCCCAGGGTCTGAAAATTGATCACAAATGAAACACATAAATGTTAGATCGTGAGTAATCAGTTACGATATTTATTAATTTATTTATTTATACATTCATTTATTTGTTTCCTTTTACCCGGTGAACGACCGCAACTAGGTTGAAACCGGGTATAAATAAACGATATAATAAATTTGTTTCCTGGTTCAGAAGTAAAAGTAAAGGCCGACATCTTCTTGATCTTGGACACTAGACCAAATATTTGAACTATAATTATAGCATCTACAGAATGTACTCAATTTCTACTGACTCTTATAATCTAATCACTGTAATATAAACACTTGAAAAATTAGAAACTTTAAATGCATCAATAATGACTTATTCTTACGATAAATTACAATCAAACGTTCTGATAAATTCCTAAGCGGATCAACATATTTTTTCAGCTTAATAAATCATTAATTGTGATAAAATCAAATACAATCTTTGCTTCGGCTAAACAACACACCTAGAAAAAATCGTGTAAATTCGAGCGACAGAAGTGACACTTGTTTACAGTTGATCTAACACATATTTAGTGGCTTCTGACATATTTTCAAGTGCTGAAACATTTCACCGAATAGGTCATTTCTCCTGCATGTTATGTCTCCCGTATAACTGATGTGGCGCAGCCACATGATCGAAGCCAAGATGGCTCGGCGACACAAAGCCGCCGAGGCGACGCCAACAGAGTCGGCCGCCGACCCGCCGTCGGAAGCGGTGGCCTTTTGCATACAAACCTGTAACCGAGTCGTTTGCCCGGTCTCGGACTCAAAGCTAGGTTTCGTTGCTTTAGTTAGGTCCGAACGAGCGGCAGCGAGGTCGACCAGCACATGAACCAAACCGATGTGGCGTAGCCGCATTAGATATTTTTTCATTTTCACTCAATAAACGGAAAATATCTCATACAATTACCTGGTAGATACACCTATGCAATTGCTTTGATGTTTAGTAGCTAATAGTCAACAAGTTTTCTAGGGAACTCGGTTATGAGGTTCATGAATCAATCTTTATTCAAGAATACAAGAATCAATCCTTATCCAAGAAGTACAATTGAAGATCAACAAAACGGGTGTTAACTCTATCATCTTTATTTTATATCAATTCCAATTACGATTTTAACACGATTTCAGGCGAAATGACCCTTTCGGCGAAATGGCTTTCGGAGAAACGGCTTTCGGTGAAATGGCTTTCGGCGTAATGACCTTGATCCCATGTTAACACATCTGCCAAACAAGCTTGGTATGTTTGACACATATTTGAATCATTTTTGTAAAATTTAGTCATTCTACGAATTACGTACTCAATTTCATAATTTTTTGCTGTGAGGATATTCTCAAATATGATTAGAATATTTGGTTTATTACTCAAACATTTTTTTGCCTTGGTAACATAATATTTTTACAGAACATTTTTTCGTTTGCCGTTGTATTAGTTGCAGTGACATCATAGGGAGTGCTTCCATGCGTCCAAATGCAGATGTCTCCATCGACTTCGTGGTGAGATAAACGTTCTTTGTTTGACAACTCTGCTGCTGGCATTCTCGCCAACATAGCAGCATCAGTGCGAGAACGGCAGAACCCACACCCAGCTGCGAGAAGAGCAAAATCATGCTGAGGTGAATACAAGCAGCTGCTGGGACAACACACCAAAACATGCTTTCCCGCTAGCTCGTGTTTGCGTAACACTACATACTTATTCTGATATTCTTGCCATCATACGAATCCGACGGAACTGTGTTGATACGCACACACATGCACAGTTAGAATGAAATAGCTGTGGGGAAGCCAGCCGGTGAACGAGGTTTGTGTCAACACTCAAATTCGGTTTTATGGTACAATTAAAAAGCCATAAAATGGTCATAAAAAGTGTGTGGTACTTTTGCCACATTTTTTGTCTGTCGATTTTCGAGGAGTGAGCCGTCAGCCAGAAGCTTATGTTTACTGCTTGTTTAATTTATAACGTTTCAACCAAAACAAATAATTAAATTAAACGATAATGATGATCGTAAAAACAAGCCGTAAGGTATAATTTTACGAGTCCTGTGATTTACATAGTTATTCAAGCGCCACTGCACCGATCACCGCTTGGCACGAGAGTCTAAGCTGAGAAATCGAAAACTATTGCCCCGTTCGACACCGATGAGGTTTATTGATTTGGGTAAGAATATAAACTTTCAAAGGGTCGCAATGAACTGCTTACTCAATTTTTTAATTGACTGTGCAAAAGCCACAGCTGGTCAGCACTGAAGTTATGAATGAATCAAAGGAACAGAAGACGAAAAGCTGGTTCCCACATAAAATAAAGAGCTCAGTGGTCGTAAAAACTAAAGTTGCCATAAATAGGTCGTAAAAACGAAATAAAAATCACAGTAAATTGTGTTCACTTGCTCGTGGCCCATACGAATGGGCCACTGTGACGGTAGTATTTGGGTGATACCAAATCATCATCCAACGGGTTGACTGCCTATTTGATGATCCGAAATGAGTTTGCGCTCACTGGGTTTGTGATCGAATTTCCATTTTTGGTCGAGGCAAATTTGACGCGGATTGGCTTTAATGGTGTTGAAATGTTTGCTGCTTGTCAAAAAGCACCCATCCGAGAGTTGTAACTCAGTGATACTGTTTGTAGATCACCTTATTGAGTTATTAGTCAGCGTTTGCCCTCTGGAAGCCACCAAGTGCGTATGATCCACAGATTGGAATTCTCGACGCGGTTATAAGCTGTGGTCATAAAAATGCTATAAAAAGAGGAAAGTTGATTTTGTTAGAGGGTCGGGAGGTTTGTTTACTTTGTTGTTATGTGTTAGACTCAATTAGGGTTTACGACCCGTTAAAGTGTACAGTTTGTTTGGATGCACTGAGAATTCAAAATACTTTCGATCTAAATAAGGTCAAATTTTATACATAAAGTAGACTCAAGTTGGATGCACTTGTAAAGTAATTTAATATGAATCTCGAGTGGCAGACAATTGTAGCTACAGAAGATCATAAGAAGTTAAAGTGCATTCATCCGGGATGCAATGCATTGGAAATGTTTGAAGTGATAACAAAACCAGTTCACAACAGCGGCGCAAATTTATTGCAATCAGAAGCTGGCTTCGGTTGCAATCTGGATTGATGTGTATTTGTGCAATGTTAATTAAAATCTCTGAGGGGCCATTCATAAATCACGTATATAAATAAATTTGAAGTAGGAACGAAATCCATAACTTTACCTATACATAATAGTATAAATGCATCCACGATTTAATATAACATTTTTATTTTCAGATTACTATTTGGATGCTAAGGTAAATCAGTTTATAATTGTATCAAAAAATAATACTTAAGCAAAGTAACTTCATGGTATTACCCCTACCTGGAAGTATTGTTAGTGTCAATATGGTCATAACTCTCTATCTATGCCACAGAGAACAGATATCCAAGTAGAGATCTCAATGTGTGTAAGAAATTCAACGATTGTTTGGTTAAGTGATCATGAAGTAGTAACTCTCCTGCAGAGGCGCTTCGAGCAGCCCAGCAATCGCTTATGGGCTCAAGAGCATGAAGTTGCATACAATGGTAATTCAGTAAATAAGAACAAAGTTCCGTAGTCTAATATTGTAGTCCAAAAGAGTGATTCATCAGAAAAGATCGCGTATCGCTAATCGCAATCCAAGCTTGTCATCGCCTATTCCATACGTACCAACTAGGGATATCGGATTATTCAATAATCTAGTATAATATTCAAATTGATGGATAAAAATTTTAATCGATTACTCGATTTATTATTCCATTATTATCGTTATAGTGTTTTTTCGAATATTTCAATTTATTTAATAATGGTATATTAGTTTCAATCGAATAAATATCAGCCAATTATTTGGGTTATTAATTGATTACTTAATTAATCAATCGACATTCCGACATCCCTAGCACTAACGAATATTGAATTGATTAACTTCCATATTTAACTTTATTTGCAAGTAATTGCTTATGAATAACTTTGCTCGATGTGTCGACAACTTTTGCGTTTAAATTTCACAGTATCTTCATGTAAAGTCAAAGCTGCAACGAAACGAGAAATATTTTATTTTCATTTTTCTATACATGTTATGATGATTTACGTATCTACTACCGACTGCAGCACGGCTGCCGTGATCTACGTATCACTGTATGATGGGTCAACCGACGGCAACACCGGAATTAGTAGTAGTCAAAAGTTTTAATATGATATGCGAACTGCTTCGACTTCCCCATGTATTTCACAGGAAGTGCTAGTGTTATTCTAGATCCCTCTCACTAGAACACAAAACATAGCTTTTAAACGCTAGATGTCGCAATATCGCTCGAAGAGTGACTTAATTCGACCAACATGTAGATCTGAGGGTGCTCTCACTATCATAGCTATACAAACTACGAAAATCCTGCAACCTACAGATGTCCACGGAACATTCTCTGTACAGTTAAAGCCGGGGTTAAATAAATAGATAAAAGAAAAATCTCTGTACAAGTCGTTGATAGTTCCTGTTGCCTTCTAAAGTGACCAATCATGATCGTAAGTAGTCGGAAACAAAATTTGCTCGGCATGTTCTAAATGAAAATCCGGCATGCGAAACCCGGAGATAAAGAAAGAAGATTAAACAAGAATGTTGGAATAGAGATTAATACAAATTGCATCTAAATCCGAGTAATGGGCACAAGTTTCATCATTGATTAATACATAATATTACAGAAAGCAAATGTAGTCCAGTTAAGATCTGTGCATTACTTGAAAGAGTATGATCAATAAATTAGACAGCAGCACAATTGCTAATTGTACATTAGAAAAAATTCGGAAAAAAACATTATTTTTTATGTGACTGAGCCTTTTTGTTTTTGTGAGCTGATGATTCAATTAGCAATTATTCACCTATAATTTATTTACAGAAAAGATGGATCTTTTTGCTACTGCTTAAAAACTATAGGGGTGAGAAATGATCGATTTTCAAGTCGTTTTATATGTAAGTTAGCGCTGCAAGTTCAAGTTTTATGATACTTACTAATTTTTTTTTGTTTCGTCTAATAGAATAAAAATGGGGATCGATACCCTACAAGGTGCTCAAATGAAGTTGAACAATAATGTATCCTACTCTTGAACATGACATGGTTTTACAAACGAATACACTCGAGTCAATTGGCTCAACTTCATCAGAAAGAGTCACACTATACTGTGGTTGAGTAAGAAGTTAATCTGACAACTCGTTGCACATACTGTTTGCGTTTGCGAAGAAGCTCTATGAACTTTCTCCAGCATCCTTGACTTTGGCCACAACAGCTTAGACATTACACAACCTTCTATTTTCTGATACATTCATGTTTCCTTATGGCTCCTTATGCACTGGAAGTGAAACGGAAGACAAGAAAGATAATTTTGATTTATTAGCCCAAAACAAGGGAGAATTCATACCTTTGTGTCTGTTTTGAGCGAAAAAAAAGAAACTTTCTCCTGTTATCTTAGGCGACGTACAAAGTTTTGGGGTAAAATTATTAGGTGAAAAATCGAAACAATCGAGTGGTTATGATTTATGAATTGCCTACGGTCTAAATTTCGGATCTGTGGGATATATTCGTTATACTCGGTAAATTCACCGAGAGCAGAACCATGGAAAGGAGTTTTGTTTTGCCTAGTGTTTGATAGGCGTGAAATATTTATTGCTCATTCTATTTGGGCTAGAGCATTTTTTCTCTCTCGCATTATTAGTGCAACAATTTATGACTTGCTGAAATGTCAAAGTAGAGCGAGAAGTTTAACAAGAGTGACTAAAGTCTGGTCAGCGCCACTGCTTTGTTCCGTTGCAAATCGAGCACAACAAAATTATTTCACTTCCTGCTTGAAAGCTTATAAGAAAAACAAAAAAATAAAGCTATGTTGGAAGGGAAAACGATACTCAGCAAGACGGAAGCATCATAAAGTGGTAAATTTATGTACAGAAAATCAAAATAGACAAAAGCTAATGGGCAATAAGCAAGTAGTAAAAATCATTACGAACTCATTTTATATCGGAAAGCCGGAGGGAGCCAACGCAACAAAAAAGCAAAGACAGCATTCCATATGGATGTATGTACAGTGAGATTAGTCGGTCTTCCAAGGATGCTTGCTCTTCTATGCTATCAAACGAGGCCCAGTTCAAATCTCTTGGGTTTCATCGACATGTGACATCGTTCTCGATTCGGTTGCCAGCAGCAGCATTGAAGGATGTAACACCAGGGAGAGAGAGAGAGACACACATTCTATAAGCTATGGGGAAAACAAAGAAACGAAACAGTTATTCTTTGCTTCTTACGAGCTGCCTCACTCGATGGCTATCTCAGGATACATCTTTTATATTTTCATATCAATGCTGGTCTGTTCCTAGCTAGTAGTAGTACACTGTTGAGACTTGGCTTCCAATCAAGATGATTATTTATCGGAGCTGACGGGCAAAAAGAGCTGAGAACGACACTTGTGAAATCTCTTTGTATACTCCCACAGCAAACCAACGATGTTGACTTGTAGTTTTTTTTGCTTCTGACGATGACCGAATATATCCTGAAAGACGACATTATCATTCCATCATTTTTATGATTCCGGACATAACGTACTACTGTCTTTATTGCATGATTTTTATACAGTTTGTTTTTATAGTAAATAAATTCTCACACGCTTGTCGTTTTCGTCCATTTTGGTGGCTACATTTGGCAGTGTGTAAGTTATTGTAACTTTTAAGTAACAACAGCTAGAATGGAGGAGAAAAATCGCTCAAGCATGCACTGAAACTCGATTCGGTACTCCCAGGAATAGGGTCGACAGCTTCCCTATACCGCTCTTACATGTCACTTCTATTTTCAGATAGAAACTCTATGCTAGCATATTCTCAGTAGCAACTACTGAACGTAGGGATGAACTTTGCTCCACAGCGGATCTTTAGATATACAAAAGTGGCGTGCTGTTGGACTGTTGAACGCAAAAATGGCATAAAAAATTTATTTTCGAAAATTACACTTACTTTACCTTTCCGTATTGGACATCGTCTTTTGAGTCGTTTTATCCTTCACACACGACGGTAACGACAATGGCGACAAGAGTCGGGAAGCCGACGACGACAAAATGCCAAACTCCGATGGTAGAGCATTGGATGGAAAGCGAATCGAGCGCAACGAATGTGAATGCACCGTCACCAAAGTCAAACTCTTCCGCCTTCGTCGCCCATCACCCTCGGCAAAGCCAGCCATTTCCAGAAGCACATGTCAGCCAGAAGCAGTAAGGCTACGAACGAGGAAAAAAAAGGCTTCACACACAGTTGGAATCGACAACAGCGAAACCGGCAAGGGGACACACACAACACATAAAATAACTTCAATTTCAAATTGACTTTGCTTAAGTTTTTATGGTGTGCTGGGTTGATTGTCGTTTTTATCGTTTTATAGCGATATTATATTGTTTGTTTGTGTATTTTTTCGGCATTTGTCTTTGTTTTCATTCCAGTGTGTATTTTATGATCTGGGAATGTATAGTTCACCTGCTTTGCTCGCTACTGTAGAGCACGTGAAAAATAAAAGTAAGTGAATCAATTATATTTAATAATTGTCGAATTGCTGTATATCGTGATTCGCATGTCATAAACCAATGGACCATTTAAAAAAACAACTCAAATGCTCGCTTCTCCGTGGTATAATGGTCAAAAGTGCAAATATGATGAAGGGCTATCTCGGCTGAACATAAATAATAACGATGGTTGTCGTGATAATAAAGCAATTAACTCTTGTCCAAATCTACGACCATCATCGTCGCCCTAACTACCGGTTTTGACCCTCCGTGGAAAAATCGCACTCATTCCCGACCGGCCTATGGGATCTACTGATTTCCAACGTGCTAAAGCAGGGGGTTGAAATTTTAAATTCCAACCATAGTCCAGCTTAGACCTTTAGCACTTTGTGAAGAGCTTGTATGGTTTATGTAAATGGCTGCGTAAAAGGAGTGATAATAATTTTATGGTTCATAATAATGGCAATGGTAATAATATAACAATTACGAATGCGCTACGACGTGATTCAACAGTTCACGCCGACGATGGATTTCTGTCACCATTGAATCACACGAAAGGTTGAGTACAATTTGTTTCATTTGTGTCCTTTGTTTGATCACTTTGTAATCTATTTTGTATGGTACTGGATTGGAATGATGATCTGATAAAACTACACGGTATTTTCTATTACTCCATTCAATAGCCTGCGATTAAAGCTTGACACATCGAATTACTCTTCAAATAATTTAGATGTTTAATAACTGAAATAGACTCAAATTGCTTGACTGCAGTAATCGAATCATTGTTCTTGAAATAAGATTTTAGTTGGTTCAGATTCTGAAAAAATATTTTTCATCTGTCATGATCTAACAAGTAACAAGTATATATATATAATCTATTGGTAAAATAATTAGTTTAACATAATAACCATCGAAAGTAGTAAAAACAACATCGACAAGTCTGACAATAACGACAAAAAAAGTCCAAGCTACCTTGTCCAGAGGAAACTGTTCTCAACAGTTACAAGGCGCTCGCTACTGCTTCTAACTCGATCGACGGCACACGAAGCGCGTGCCAGTTTTCCAGGCGCTTTCGGTACATGGAAAAGCGTGCGAGTGGAATGGCAAGGCCTGATCGTTCATCGGAAAGACAGAAAGCGAACTACATTAGCACTCTGGAGAGAGCTGTACTGTAAGGCAAAATACGAAGAGCCTAATAAACATGAGTTATTTCACGCTGCTCGAAAAGCCCACCGGAGCCGCATATCGTGCGTTGTTGTTGTATGCGTTGCCATGCGTGTGTTGGTTGAAAGGATACGGACCTTAGCCCGGTTGAGATACGCTGGCAGCATAAGGGGGATATTGAAAGACGAGATCATACACAGTAGGGTATTGATGAGGATGATGATGGCACACCATAAAACCATAAAAAAAGAGAATAGCAAAACCGAAACGAACGAGAAGGCACACATGCAACATGCTGCGAACGTGAATGGGAACGGGATAGATGGGAACTATGATGATCGTCGACGTCGTCACTCTATGTATGCAACAGCAGCCTTTGATGGTCGAACAGTACGTATTTATCGGTAGAGTGAGCGAGAAATAGCATTCACGTGGAATGAAACAACGCTATTGCGCAAGCTACAATACACAAGAAGAGATTATATTTTATTTTAATGTATTTTATATGCTCATAATAATGATGTATTTTGGTCGGATTTTATGTGAGCGTGAATGTGCCATTGGCAGTGTGCGAGTGGATTCAAGCAGTTTAGTCATTCTCAATGGTGATTGCTCTCGCTCTCAACCGGCCATCACCATGTGTGTGCTGTGCCAATGTTGCTACCAGTAGACGAGCAGTTTTCGAGTACTTCCACCTAACCACCCCGTCGCTCGCAGGCGCAAAATGTTGCTCGAGCATGTTGTATTCGCTGCTGCTGCTGCTGCTGCTGCTGCTGCTGCTGCTGCTGCTGTTTTTTCGTCTGTGTTGTGGCTCACTCACTCACTTAACTCGACGACTTGAATACGGCACACGGAATACTGTTTCGTTGGTCTGGCCTGGCGCTTTTGCACCTACTCTCTGCCAGCGGAGAATCGGTTCGAGTTCGAGTTCGAGCGGTACACAACTTGGGTCTGCTCCGCACTGTTGTTGGACTGCGAGAAGCGAGATATTGATAGTTTCGGCATTGTCGTATCAAAATAAAGTGAACATTCGTTTGAAGGCAACCGTTTAGACAAGGCGCGTTTTATTTTTATTGTTATTAATATTATTATTGCGCTGCTCTCCAATATAGACCAAACGCATTGTCAACTTTTATTAGTACATTTCTGAAAAGTTTCAAGTGAAAATAAACAGAGTGTAGTAAGAAAAATATTTTTTTTTCTGGGTGACACTGCACTCGATGCACTTTTAGTGTGTTTTTGCTCAACGGCAAAATCGATTGATATATCGAAATTAGGCATTCGGCCAAGACGCTGAAAATTTTTCCCGGCAAGGAAAAAATAATTCAAGAAATCAAAAAAATGAAAATACGTAAAAAAGTATTCTAAAATAAGTGAAGTGAAGTTTATGACTACTACAAATAAAGTTGACAAAGACAGTGAAGTGAAAACAGTGAACTGTAAGCATTTACCAGGTACAATAAAATATATAAAAATAATTAGCCCTTGGTAACCTGAAAATCATGTGCTGAAGGTGCTTATGCAATATGTGTGTGAGGTGCATGATAGTGATGATATGAATATAAATTTGTGCTAAGCTCTCCGCATCCTTGCTACTGTTTTGAACTTAAGCAAACGCGACAAAAAAAATCCCCGCCTCGCACTAGAAGAGGGCGAGAGAATATTTTCTCTTCCTAGGACTCAGAGAACCCGTGCACCGTTTTGGTCAACATGAATTCGTATTTTGAACAAACTGGTTTCTACGGTCATCCGCATCAAGCGGCCGGAATGATGACCACAACCGGAACCCACCACGATCAGACTACGGCAGCTGCAGCGGCCGCGTATAGAGGCTTTCCACTATCCCTTGGAATGTCCCCCTACACCAATCATCATCTGCACCAGAGTCGATCGTCACAAGAATCGCCCTACGATGCCAGCTTACAAGCAGCATGCAAGCAAATTTACGAAGGTTCCTATAGCACAAAGGATTGTGGGAAAACTGGCGGCGGAAATGGAACCACAGATACCACCAATGGCTACAAGGATGTGTGGAATTCGACAAACACGAGCGCCACCAATAGCAACACTAATACAGCGACTGGCGGAAATGTACCTGCACAGCAAAACAGCTCAGTTCCTGTACGACCCTCGGCATGTACGCCAGATTCTCGCGTCGGAGGCTATATTGATGCTTCTGGTGGCAGTCCTGTTAGCAGAACAGGTTCCACCGCTGCCGGTGTTACCGGAACGTGGAACACCAACCAATGCTCATTGACCGGTTCGACCGGTGGCCAACCAGCGCCAACTACTGGTCTACACCAGTCGAACCACACGTTCTACCCCTGGATGGCTATAGCAGGTGAGTTCCCTTCGGTACCACAATAGATTCCAAGCATTCACTGATGGCAGACCGGCTACAAAAGCAAAATTGCTTTATTAGTGCTAATGATGTTCTACAATCAGTAAAAAAAATCCTTCCGGTTCAAATGAAAACGAAAAATCTCCCTGCACTGCGAATCCTTCCGATGGTGAAACTACGTGTTTCGAAGTAAATATAAAGTTTGTTGTGTCTTCTGCACTCCATAATTTGAATGAAAATTTATGGGGGTTTGTCGAACGAGTTTGCAGGCATGTTGTTCCCTTTGTATTCCGAACTTTCCGAAGCACTCACTACTGGCCACTGCGATTATAGTGTATCTCCCGGAACCAAAGTAACAGCAGAAGGGGCAGATTATTAAAAAACGATTTCAGAAATTTTCCCGCCGGTGCATTTAGTTCACGTATATTTTTTTCTAACTTTGTTGCTCCTCTACCTGATTCAGCGGGCACCTTTCTGCCTTCTCATATTAATATATTCACGATACACAGACTCTGGTGTTTTTCAATCTCGAGTTCGCGTTCAGACCCTGGTAGAAGCTCGTATCATTGGTGATCATGTTTTACTCTCGTACGTCTGTGTGTCTGATTCAGCACCAGAAACGCCGCGGGAGCAGCACTCGTAAATTGTACTAAGCATCTTTCATATCTAATTGATTTAAATACTGTTTTCTATAATTTTATTTGTGAATCAATTCTGAATATTTGTGTGTGATTAAATATTGATCTGATTCGTGAGTTCGCATCGATGCCAACTTGAAAAGATTGATTTCATGAGAAAAAATGTTTTCAAATTATTTGAAGAAACACGTTCGCATAATAAACCTGTAGGGATTTTTTTTTGCGAACGCTTCTTAGCCCTTTTGAACTCGGAACGTTGATTCTTCACGCCGTGCTGCATCCCGCTATCAGCATCAAAAGAAAAACAGAAACTAAATTAAGGGAAGCGAGTACGTCTTATTCTTCGCGGGTAAAAGGAATCATTCCACCACACAAAATTCGATGCCACAAACACAAAGTTTTCCATTGCGAAACAACTGACATACTGAGCCCGAACTGTACGTTGTGGGATTTTAATCGCAGTACGTTGGAATTAATTTAATTATTAACTTGAGGATTTTATCATTAGTCGATACAAGCTGAAAAACGGAAAATTGAGCTGTTTAAAGTTGAAAGTCACTCCCTCATTCTTACGTTTCTGCCAACCATATACAACTTTTATCCTTGTTCTTTTTCTTTGGTAGAGATGGCAATGGTTGACATTTTTCTCTGTTTTGCTCACCATTTCTGAGATTACAATGGGAGATTTATAATAACATTTGTTTCACAAGTACGATCAAAGATTCGTCTTGAGAGCAAATTATTTATAGGAAACATAAAAACGATTCGAACGGTATTGATAAAATTGAACCTGTGTACCAAACTGAATGGTTTTTCTTTTTATAGAAATGTTTTTTTTTGTTGGGTTTTCACTCAATAACGTAAAATCATGACTCAGACTCAAATCAATAATAATGGGCCAGGAAACACATGTCCAGTAATTTGTCCTGCAAAATTATGAGCCCCCTTGCGCAAGCTGTGTTCGAAGAACCCTGGTTGCGGAGAGTAAATCGAACCGTCCTTGAGGCCTCGTTTTCCTGGCCGTCGAAAATATGTCGATTGCATTCTCGTGATCATCACGCTTGACGATCGCTTAAAATGCAATAAAAAGCACTTCTTTCCCTTTCAACTCAATTTCCCTCTGTGGTTCAGATCGATAGGGGGCAGAAACGCATAACGGCCAAAGGAAATCGATACTGGCTGCGTCCATGTTCAAGCACTCATCTGGCTTCCTATTTAAGATTTCTCTAATCCTATAGGAGCAAGTTCTGATAAGATTTCATATCCTTTCCGTTTTCGGATTGGAGCCCGTTTCGAGTGAGAATCCTACGAGAAAACGAGTTTGCAGAAACGGACACACAGACCTGCCAGAAATTATTAGGTATGAAAAAAACACCCAAAAAATCGTTAAATTTAGTTTTCTGTTCCAACTTCTTCGAGCTCGAGAGGTACGCGCAATAAAGGAATAAACTTTCTGACTCGGTTCCAGTTCGGATGGACTGAAAAGTAAAGTGTTGGATTCAGAAGAACCAAACTTCGAAAAAAAACTAATTTATGATTTACAAGATGAATTTCGATGTAATTGAAAGACGCTGCCCTGGTGGCTGATCGAAGCGTCTGAAGGGTCCAAGTCAGAAGGCCGTAGGGAAAAGCAGACTCGAAAATAATGATAACGAGCCGAGAGAAGGAGGAGAGCCTCATGTTCGTGTACTTGTTCAACTGTTCATGCCTTGCCGCTGCCGCTCATTTGTAGCAAAGTTTGTTGTGGGCTAGCCCCCTCGAAATGCGTGTCACGGATTTCGTCCTGAGGCGGGAAGGACACTTCATGTGATGCCGTTTATTGAGCTTTGTTTTTATCGTGATTGGGTTCGGCCTTCTGACTTTAGTGGCTTTTTAATGCATTTGATGTCTTGTTTTTCACTTAAAATGGAAATTCGCTCTAATCAATGTCGGATTAACTGATGACGAGAATAATTTTAGGTCAAAAGTTTGGAGCCAAGTTAGCCCAATATATTGATAAAATATTAAAAAATAATGTGTGTCCAACTCAACTGGAAATCACAGTTAACTTTGAGAATAATACCTATTTAAATATTGCATACGTGAATTAGAGAGAATTATTAAGACTCCGTTCGTTTGCATCATATGAAAAGTGAATTAATTTTCCTTCATTTGGATTGACACAATGTTTACTATTGAAACTATTCTATATACTTTTGAGGCAATGAATTCATTATTGTTAATTAAAAGAATGACTATAAAACAATGCGCCAGCATTTTTTAACTTTGAAACAAAAACTATTAAGCCAATTGCGTGAGAACTTATAAACGATAAAACAGATAAATTTTTATCCATAAACGTCTGCTTGTTAAAGCAAAGAGTTGGATATCATTTCCATGTGCTTACAATAAACCAACTGTGGTTATGAAGAAACTATATTGATTTTAGTAGATAATAGATAATCTTGAATATGTTTTCTTTTTTATGATTTGTACGGGTATTAAGTGAATAATGCAGCAATACTTTGAGCTACTCATAAAGGGGAAATTTCTACCAAAAAGGCAAAAATGCACATTTTAAATTGAACTCATTTGTCCAAATTTGGTTGATGTTATATGTTAAAAGAAAATCTTATGATTATGACCAATTGAATACTTCAAAAGCGTATTTACCTGATGTAAGAACTTAACCGATATTTATAATCCATTCGCATATCGCTAAGGTAACGGTACCCTCATTCATTTCAAATCCAGTAGTTATCTTATACATGAAAGCCATTAGTTAAAGTGAGATCTGCTGCCGTCTCTGTTTTATAGATTGACTTTAAAGGTAAGATGAAAATTGGTGCATTACTTCGAACTTTCGCGTCGCTATAAAAAACCGAAACAAACATATTGTATCCGATTTTATCACAATTCGTTGATTTAAAGTCAAGCAATCGGCAAAACAGCAAAATAGCGACTCTACTAATGAGATGACTATTGGTACAATAGCTCTAATATTTTCTGAAAATTGAATTATTATATAAACTAACTGATTTCTGAAAACAATTGTACATTCATGAAACGCACCATAACAAGTGATTCGACATTAGTTTATGAGTATGACGTCGAAACTAATCAGCAATCGATCAAATGGTGCTTTAAATACGAGCGAAAACCCAAAAAAAACCGCTCAAAAGTCAATGATATGTTCTCTGTTTTCTTCGACTTTTGATGTTCATTACGAATTTTTACCAGAGGGTCAGACCGTGACCAAACACGGCACCACTGTCATCGCTCAGGCACCATATTCACCAGATCTGGCGCAGTGCGACTTCCTGCTCCCGAAACTCAAATTCCTCCTTTGCGATAGGCCGATGAGTCGATTGCATCGGTAAAAGGGAATTCGTTGAGGTAGTTTTTAAGCTAAACGTTATTAATTAATCATACGAGAAATTGTAAGTCCAACACAGAAAAGAATCCGTTACCGTGATCATGTTTGAAAATCTTGAATCATGATCATGACTCATGACCCAAATCGTGTGCAATAATTCATCTCTTATGAAAATTCATCGTGATCGGAATGTGTTGTGCACTCGGAACTCCAATTTCTTCCTTTGAATCTCCTAAATCAAATGATGCACTGGAATATTGTGTGAAAGATTAATAGAAAGGCAAGAAGTAGATATTGTGAAATCAGTGAAATTTACATATAAAGCAATAGAATCGTAGAATCTTCGCTTGCTGATTCGAAAGATATGTTCAAGCATGTACAGATCATTGTAGAACAAAAAGAACAATATCATGAAAGAGTGGTAGTTTTGGTTGAGTTCAATTGAGTAGTATATTGTGATCAGATATTATTAATCCATCAATTTTATGCTGTTTAACGTGAATAGTAATCTGGACCGGTCCCGGCAAGCTGATCAATAGATCCACGACCACGTCCGAAAGCAGAAGAAACTCAGTAGGAAAAGGATTGTTAGTTTAATGTGCACCTTGGTTAGAAATTGTTGATTTTACTGCTTTTCTCACATGCGTCCCAGGAAAGAAAAGGATTCATCAGAATTTCTCTCGCTAAGTTTTATTCTTCACGTTTTATTCTCATTATATTGATATTTAATATTCGATATTACCGAGTGAACCACTAATTGAACTACAATGCGATAAAGAGCCCCTAGTTTTTTTCAATACTGGCTGTTCACTGCAGTTTACAATATTTCCGCGAGGTCCGAGGATTGTCAACAGACAAACATTTTCACGAAAACACGCATCACAAAGAATGCACTACAAACTCCTAGCAGACGTTTACAGATTTTTTTTTAAGTAAACCACCATCATATTAGAACCAAAACGAATTTTTTAAGCTATCTTCCTATCGGGCCAATCTTTAGTTCACAAGCACTACACAAAATACAAAAACTTCGTTTTTTATTTTTATATCGTCATCAAACTTTATCGCAAATCAGTCATACAATTTTGGTAATCAAAAAAATCGTATGAAATATATAAAACTTCAAACATTAGTATAGCGAAATATTTTCCATGACAGCATTGCTGATGAATCGCCACATGAGTAATGCCGGTAAAGGACGCGGACGAAATGAGCTCACTACCTTAAATTTTAGTGTAAAATCATAATTAACAATGGCGAGTTCTTCTGAATAAAACTAAAAAAGTTAATTATAAGCTCATATGTAAGTTCAAATCTAAACTTTTTCGGGATTCTTCGTACGCCCTTAGACCTAAAACCATCCAACTAAACTCAAGAGATTATAATACAAAATTTGTTATATTGTAGTTGAATAAATCTGCAACAGAACGGAAAGCCATACCACAACGAAGTGGAAACAAAGCAGAGAAAGGAGATAGGGAGTGATTTACGTCCTGTATAATTACTTGTTCACTCAGTACTAATAAAGATAATTTACATGCAAATCAATCGACGCCGCTGTTAGTGATGATACTCGCAAGAAAGTTAATCCATACATGTTTCTTTGGGTTCTTGGCCACATTGAATCGAAGTGGCGGTCAATATTACACTGATAAACGCTGACGGATACGCATTGGTGGACTAGTTGATAACGTATTAAGTTCAGTTCGCATTGAGGCCATACAGCCGTCATGGGTTGTGACTTGAAAAATAAAATAGTCATCATAGTTCTAGATTTTTAGATTTATGATTTTGTAGCGGTCTCCCGTCCAAAATGAACCAATAATTTCACAGCAGGAACAATCAAATCTGAGAGTTTCAAAAGAATTTATTGTGTATGGATGATATTTTTTTTCATCTATACAATATAATGTTTTTGTAAAGTTCAATGAAATTTCACGTATTCTCAACTATGGACAAAGTGCAAAAAATCAAGATTAAGATTAAGTTTAAGTGATTCCGTAACGATCAGTCAACACGACTTTTTCTATATTTTATAGTGTGTTTTATATGGGTAATCTTTTAGTCGAATTTAGTTGCCAAATATTAACGCTATTGTTTGATTTGTGTTTTGAGAATAGTATTTTGCAATATTTCTCACATCACTGCCTTTCTACAGTTTTTGGTAGCCTCTGAAAGCAGATCATATTTTGCTAAATATAGGTACTCTCACATTTCATCATTCTTGTCACGCAACTTAAAACTAACAAAACAATCCAGTCGTCTTCCATTATCCTAATCCAGCAGTCATTCGAAAAATCAACATGACATCATAAACCATTGCCATTTCACACCATTTAGCACGCAGAGTTTCGAAGCTCTATGTTTAAACGTGTTTCGACTTAATGAACACTAGCGGTGCTTAGTTTTTTATTATTCCAAAATCAAGTGAACATCTATGAATGTTGCGACATTTGCATTCCAAATTATTTCTACAAGCCGCTAGAAACAGACAGTAAAACAGAAAACAGATATTTTACAATAATTTATATTATTTTACGAGTTTCGAAAAATATAACGTACGACCAGGAATATGAAACAATCTAGCTCAACCGCGACAATACTTTTTTTAATCCATATATATACGGCATCACTAATACTTTCTTGTTTGTTAAAAATTCAGACAAAGTACTTACAGCTCTCATTTAGGATTTGTTCTGACATAATGTTTTTGAGATAGTAGATATTTTTATGCTTTTTTACATGTGCTTATTCTACCAATTAACTAAAATATAGTGAAATTTTAACATACTTCATTTACGAATAATATCAATAGTAATCAGTCTTTTTATGTTTTGAAATATGCCTTGAAAAAGTAAAGCAAAAATTCGAAAACTTCTTCTTTTAGTTTCTTTTTTTTTGTATTCTGAACAGACACCTATTCCGTCTACTGCCTAAAGGCTTCTTCAATGTCTGAGTTAGATTATTAAATTAAGAGGAAGGTTCTTTCTAAAGTTTTGCATTATAAAGCATTCTTCTGATATGCTTCACCGGACAACAATTTTTAAACAATCTGAACATCTCCACATGCCGTCTAACAATTCCCGTCTTTTATTCACAAGATGCTGAAGTTTCGAACGTCGCTTATTCGGACTGCAGTGAAAAAACACAACAATAAAACTATTAGGAAACGCACTTTCTGCTTGTTTCCCGTAAATCAACCAATTAATATGCAACGTTTTCGCAACTTTGAATACTGCTCGGTACAGAACACACACACACACACACACACCCGTCTTACCCGACAGGGTTGATACTATTTTATGAATTTTGTGCACCCACCTTTAGCACAGCGATGGGACGGCGCACAGCATATTTACCCTCAACATATTGGTTATCGTTTCACTGTTTGTTCTACATCACGCCTCACTCACTTTGGGGCAGTTTATTATGTATGACTGACATGAAAAATTTCAATTTTTCGAATGAATATTCATCGGAAACCTTAACTTTCGTAATTGTTTTTAATACAAAATTTGTTTAATACTTTTTGCCACTTGGGAATAATTTGCCATCGTTCAGGACTTGGTCAATATGAAGCAGTCCCGTCAAATTTTCCCTCAGTGCTTGTTTCTATACTGCACCAGTACAGAGATACTGCACACAAAACGAGGTTTAGCTGACCTTCACTTCTAATGCATTTCAGGGCCACAATTTGTAACGGCAATTTTGGTTATTTTTTTTCTTTCCATCATAGTTCAGGCTAATAAAGCAATAAAAAAGTAGTCTCTAAGAGAAAAAAAACTAGATATTTGAATTGTACTGTCACGTAAGAAAACCATAAAAATGAGGGATTCTTGTCACTGGGTCAGTTCTTTGCATTTTCTTTACACTCGGCGTAATAAGTATGATTAATTCCGGCCAGGGGTTTTATTACTTTCTTCTCTTTTCCAAGCTCCTTTACGCAAAGTTGTGCATCTCCAAACAACCGAACTTGAAGAACACAACCGAATAAGCTGCAACGAAAAATCAAGGACATACGGAGAATCTTTTTGGAATCTTTGAAGATCGCTTTTATTATGGAGAAAAAATAAACCAAGTACACAAGAGTCGAGGCTCACACGTAATTACTGTCAAAATAATGTCAGTTTTGGTGAACGCCGATGCGCTGTTGGAGTCGAGCGGGGGATAGCATGCACATTATGCGGCAGACAGTACGGTATGAATGCGCGTGGTAGGTTAAGCGGCAGAAGGAGCGCGAAAAAGGCAACATAAATTATATTTTTGTAGAAAATCAGCATAACAAATCGTTTCTGAATAATAAATAACAACAATAACACAACTAGGAAGAAGAAAGCAAGGGCGTATATGTGTTTTTGTGTGCGCGTTGAAAAAATCAAGAATGCTAATAACAAGACAAGTCTTCCAGCTAAGTCGGTGCAACGGACGTAGTGAAGAAAAGTATTAATAATAAAAATAATATTTATGTGTGATTCAAGATTGCTCACGGCAAAAATCTGTTTCAAAAATCCTCTGGAGAATGTGACAAAGGATAGCTCCGCCAAGGCTGTTATCTGTTAAATATAGGTCTCCGTTCATCAACTGGTAATTGAGGCTTTAACAGAGAGAAGTTGTGCCCGATTCTGTAAGTTGATTATCCAGTAAGTACTTTGGATGAAGTGCACTGTCAAGTGAAGATTTATGGTTCAGGATTAAGTTAATCATCTGATTCAACTGATTTATGAGATCAGAAACACGCACAATATGGTAGCTGGCAACACTGAAGATATAATTATCACGAAAGAATGATTTGTATCCGTCGTTAAAATACGGTTATTGACCGATTTGTGTCTGTGTGTGGTTTTCTTATCAAATTTCATTTCCTTCGCTTCTTCTAACCGCAAGTATAAATCTGAAAAAAGGAAATGTTACCTTGCAGATGGATTTTTCTTGATTTATTTATTGCGGTTTGCAATTTTTTTCTTCTTAGCAAATGCATGTTATTAGTATTCTTCATGTTTTGCCTGTTTGGCCAGCACCACTGAACATCGATAGTATGGGTACCATCGATTCCAACGTAAACTTGAAACTTACCAACTAGGCGAAATTTAAGAAAATCAGGAAAGGATTCCAAAATTTGGGCTTTCCTATATGCCCAAATATCGCTGAGAATGCAGTTCTGATTCCTTGCTTTCGGCTTTGATTTTTATTTTGGTTTACAAAGGTTTCAAGCAGCGAAACGTAGGGTAAAATAACCATGTTGGATGGTTCAGATAATGGTTTCAGATCCGGCCGAGACACCAGACTACGACCAAAGAATATAAACGATGTTCACACAATGACCAGAACAGATCATTTACCTTACTCGCTGCGCCTGTTCCGCAGACAGCATAGTCATATGGGCCACGGTTTTGGTTTATGTTCTGCTTCTTCGGCATTCACTCAGTGAAGTTAACATGGATTGCGAATCAAATACATGCGGACGGTATTTTATTCATGTGTGAATTTTTGTTTTTCGTTAATAAGTCAGTTTTTGACAAGTATTTAAAAAGAAATCAAAATAAATCAAAGCGGTTTTCTATCGCTTAACAATTTTTACGTTACGTTTTTACGCTGAATTGTGCCCTAGTTTAGAAACCCAGGGCGATTACACACAAGTCAGCGATATTAACCAACATTAATGTGTTCGTTACTTCGTAACTATAGCAGGTATCTAGTACACTGTTTTGAATCATTTTTAGTATATGCAACGCTATGGTTGCCCTCGCGGAATCGAAAGAGGACCAAGAAATGGAATGCCAATCAACAGGTATATCAATAAAAATGAGGGAAGAACGGAGAGATGGGAATCAGATGATTAACTCTTGTTTCTGGCAGCATCGTGGTGCTTGCGTTCTTGAACATAGCTTTATTATGAACAAAATTATTATTATTATTATTATTATACAAATTCATACAGATAGGGCTTTGTGTGTCAAGAGCTAGACATTTCCATCTAAGCACCGAAAATACCTACTAGTAAATACGGATTGAATCCATGCGAATTGTACGTTATCCCTCCTTTTTTATGCTGTCCTTCAGCTAGAAACCAAGACGAATCTAGCAAAAGCAAAAATCGTTCGATAATAATAGTGAATAATCGGTAAATGGCATAATGGAGCTATGAATGCTCCAAGAGGTCTTGAAACCTTATGAAAGCATATGTTGCCTTCATCGCTACTCGGTGGACCATGCCGTCCGACTGTGGAAAGAAACCTGATGGCTATGATAGCAATTACGAGAATGCTTTCTCTATGCAAGGTTTCCTTTGTCAGATTTTAATAAAGACTTCAACCGTCACCAGTACTGTTAGTTAATTTTCTTGACGCAAAAAGTTGTTGAGCTAAACAATACCGTTGCGAAGAAATTCCTGAACAAAAAACTTGAACGCATACGGATGTCTAAGTAACAGTTTTTGGTTACAAAATTCGAATTTGGTCAAGAAATAAAGTGTAATTGAGCGTTTACTTTTTAGTGTTCTACTGCCAGAGATGTGGAAAAGAGTAACATAATTATATGTAGCTTTCCTCAAATTGAACGAATTTGCATACAATTCTAGGTTAGTGTGCTACAAGTTCACGATTGGCAGCACCATGGATGTATATGATTAATTTTATGAACTATCTAATGAGGCATACCTGGAGAATCTCAGTAAGCGAACTCCAACTCATCGATCCCTTCACTCAACATAAATCATAACCTAGCTTATAGGAAACCGAAAACGATACCGCCGAAATCTATAGGAAGAGTAAAACAGAAACAAAACACCAAATTAAAAGTCGACTGTTCTATTGATCGATTCAAGAAAAATTTTAATTTATTACCGTTCGATCTCGATTTCTCTTTCACTATTAAATATTTTACAGTCGAGGCTTTCAATATCGTTTCAATGGAATTTTTTTTTCTTAATGCAGAAAAAAAACAGGCCACCAAGCCTGTTTCGTTTCGGTCGGAATCAGAAGACTGACACATTACGGCACCATTTAGAAGAGTGGGCAAAATTTGTACATAATAACATGCAAATATTTGATGAAAACAAATCATAAATCATATCGGATATCTCCAAGGAGAGTGTAGAACACAAACACTCACTAGTGCCTTTCGTTTTGATTTTCTTTGTCTTTATTCGCATGTCTGTTCTCCTTGACGCGTATTCTGCATAATCACAGGGCGGACTGTTCCCGTGGCAGCGATTCATTCGTAGCATGCCATGCAATCAAATCGCGACCAAACCTTTGCATATCCCTGTTCAACCAGGGTTGTATTTCTCAGGCGAACGTGCGCCGAACTTCGGTAAAAAAAATAATTGCAATTGCATATTTCAACCATGCTATTTGACTGCTTACTTCATTGGACATTATTCAGAGCGAATGCCTTATTGCGTTTCGAAGTTTTATGAAGTGTTGTTATCTGCCTACACCACCTCCAGGGCGTCCGTTCCAACACTTGACGGTGACTGAACAGTGGACGTTGTCCCGACCCAATGACGGGACGTTCGCTGTCTTCGAATATGATAACGTCGTGGATGCATTGCTTGAGCTAGTATTCCTTCAAGCCATCGAGCACACAGAACGATTCCTCCTTGCAGGGATTTTCTACTGCTTTCACATAACTGCGCCACTTGCAGGAAACAGCTTCAGTCTGTCTAGGTACTTGCTCGAATGCCATAGAGTGATGCTCTCCGGGGGCTCTTTTTCCTTCAGTAAGGACACTTACCGGAAGGTAAATGTAGTTCAGTGTGTTGTTGCGCTGTAGTAATGATTTCCTTTGGCTGAAAAACGGCACGGCGTTTATGATTTATTACTCTATAGTGAGTAGTAGCTTAGTCCACACGAAACCAGCCAAAGCTAAATTGGCTACTAATGAGCAGAGGTTTAGATAATTATGGACAAAACTGGTGTTCGTTGTTTTATCGTATCATACAGGTTGGTTATGGATAGAGAAATAGTTCCCAAAATAACGAAATAAGACTTGTCGACACGTTTTGCTATAGAATTACTTGAACTAAATTTTACCGAAAGAAAAACAAATAAAATACTATGGCCTTATTTTATTTCATTGTTTACTAAAAATAGACTTCAACTCTTGAACCTGAACATACAGATGGTTCTCTTTAGTTTCGTTAGCATTAGTTACAATAGAATCAAAAATATATTCATATATTTTCGACTAAAACAACATTTACACGGGATTGAAATTTGGTGACACTGACAAGTTTATTGTATCACCTCAGTTCTACAGGACCAATACTTATCCATGTTATATTACCATGTCTCAGTTGCACCTGCCACACACGACCCACGTACAGCTTCCACTTCTATTACCGACTTTACACTGTAATAAACACTTCATTTGTAGTCCTCAGGACAGTTTGCACCCGTTTCATTATGGACAATGTATGCAGACCAGTGAAATACATATTTCAAGAAAAAAAAATAGCATCTAAGGCTACCCTATCGCTCCGACACTCAAATTGGTCGCCTAGATTGCACACATTCTCATCTCAGCTGAAGAGTAGAGGCCGGATAGCCAGTGGCCGGTTGGTGAGCGTAGTTAATCCGATAAAGCTTATTTATGAATAATTACAATGACCGTAACGACACTAACCACCGAGATATGATAATACCGTCGGCATCTTGTGATTCGTGGTTCGCTTTCAAGTAGGAAAGGCTGAGCATTCACAGGTATGGGTGCAGACTCGTTGTGAAATCGTTATTCGCTAAAAACAAAAAAAATTAAAAAAAATTACCGGACTTTGGTCGACGTGTTATTAACATTACATTTCTACTACAATTAAATTTAGAACTCACCTTGCGTTAGTACATCGGTACAGTCTCCAAAGCAGCTCTTGGCATGATATTTGCTCAGTTCAAATATAAACGGTGATAACACTTGGTAGAAAACAAAAATAAAATTTGTTTTCAAAAATTGGCAACAATACCATCATCGTTCTTCTAAAGCTCAGAACGGTGTGAATGGTGTGATAAAATGGTTGTACTTTATCGTACCGCGGTTTGCAAAGGCTATTCTCCTCACGCTTACATCCAAAGCATACCAAATTCTTTCTCACTCTTTTGCGCTGTATTTGCTATTCATATTTCGTTGTGTTTCCATTACTACCTTTATGCTTTATGCCTCATTTATGTCAGCGAGCCGCAGGTATGGGTTCTCTTTGAGTTTGTATGCTCTATTTTTTTTTCCTGTATGAAATATGCTATCGCTCATTCGCACTTGTGGAACGACCTCTTGAGCTGTCTCCTTCTATCCTCAAGACAACAAGACAGTGTTTGCCTTCTTTCCCGAGACAGGTATCTCTCGATTGTACAACCACCACAGAGCTGAACTTGACTTATGAGTCACAAGGTGAATTATGAATAACCTTTATCAGTTCGAAGAGACAGGAAATCTTACCGCAAACCACTGATCGACCACCTTTGACAGCGCACAGAAATCATACTTTTTAATAACGTCGGTAAACATTTGATGAGACGAAATTATGTTTACTCGACTGGTAAGAAGCATTCGACCGGCTTGGATACCGTCTGTGTCAACCAATCATAGATCACGGTGGCATACTTCGTGGTTGTATCCACGTCGGTTCTTCATGGAGGACTGGTATGTATAACAAATTTCTACACTTAATAAGTCAACATTGCTCTATGGGACGCTTGGTGTGATATATTTTCCTATTCTGCAATTGTGTGAATAGCGCTTTTACTGCTTCCGTTTTGTAACTTGTGGAATCACATTGGGAAAAATTTCGATTTAATTACAACACATTCCATAACAAACATCCAAGTCTGTTTTGCTCGAAGGAAAGAATCGATTCTAAAATGTGACGAAAGCTACCAACGAAAGTTTAGTCTTATTCATATTTTTGACCTTTCGATCGCTATTTTAACCATAGTTAGCATCCGATTCCGTTGCAGGATTCAAAGCGCAAAAAACTACAGCAAGCTAACGAGAAAATTGTACACGTGTTCTATCAAGCAGTATTAAATCATTTTTCATTTGTTTAATGGTGTTAGCATTTTTAGCAGCTATGTTCACTGCATGGGTTCAATTTGGCGGCGTGGTGAAAAATTATTACTTCACGAAAACATCATCCGTTAGCTACCCGTATGTAAACTAATTTCTGCCCTCTTACCGTGATATAGAAGCAGACGGGAGCACTTTTGAAACGAGCGACGCCCCAGAAGGATCGTCCGAAATTTTCTTCTCGGTTAATTCAACCGATGTTGTTGTAGGTCATGGTAAGGCCAATCGAACCCTTTTCACATTCACGTGGATGTTTATCGATAATCCTTTTTATATTTCGATCTTATTGGAAACATCACGAAAGATTTTATAAGTTTGATGAACGGAATTTTGATTATTTTTCTCTGTTAGAATACAACTGTTATATCGGAATATCATATACTGTGTTATCTTTATACAATAAAGGTCTAGTCGTGTCTCCGGGAACAACGTAAGCACGAAAGCTGCTGTGAACGTTCAACAGATTGCATGTAGGAAATAAATTTTCGCTGTGAAAATATTTACTCTTTATTACTTTTCTGTGGTGTTTCCCGAGAGCTGTTCCTGAAAGTTCGCTCACGAGAACACGAATCAAGCTTTTTCACAGTCCGTCTAGCCACGCTTAGTAGTGAGCTGGATATTATTTATGCTGTCTGTCTGCGAGGAGAACAAAATAAATTCAATTTTACACGTTGAACGAGCAAAGCACTGCCACTGAATGTTGTCTCTGATGGAATGTTTCGTGGTATGGATTGGGTGGTAGAAGCACGCCAAACCAAACAAGATTTCAATTACTCTTGAGATGTTAGTGTGATGATTTTCGATATTACGTTAGTCGACAATTCTCCTCTAATTGTAAAGTATGGAGCAATGCGTTTCTGCACGCGCAATGACAAGTACAAGTAAATTATAAATGTTATTTAATATTACTTTTTTAACAAAGAATACTAATGTAATTTCATGACGAAAACTAAACTACTACAAATGGAACATAAATCCCAGAAGACCAAAGACAAATTATAAAAGAAAATAAATAGTACATAGAAAACAGAAAACAGGTCACATTACACGAAACCGATGGAAATATATTTGATAAGGTTTTATGGGTGTCGTCTAGTGTGACGGTCGTTTTCTAATAATTCAGGGTACCTGGTACCTCATGGGTACCGGTTTGTGCAAAAGCGAACATGGCTATTTTTTCTTTGTTTATTTTTTTATTTCTACTTCGGCTCATCACTGCATTAGAAGTTTATGTTGGACACCCAGTGTCACCATTTTGGCGATATTTTTACGAAAAACGTTGAAACAACATAATTTTTTGAATACATTCAGACTTTTGAGTGTGTTTGAAGTCATTACACAGAATGTTTATAGTAGTACACCGATTAACAGAGACAGATATGAAAGAAGAGGTGCTCCACTGCTGCCATGATTTCGGCTGTTCTTAGTACCTGAAATTAAAAAAAACATAGGTCATTTTATTCACGATACTCTAAACATTTTTCTTCCTATTTTGGAGTCCATATGAGTGTTAGAAAGAGTAATGACACAATTTTAATTCTTGAAGATCACGTTAAAGTTATATATGCGCTGAAGCCGCTTTACAAATTTAAGCAGAGACAACCAAATAGTTTTCGAGAAAACATGGCAGTATTTCGAAAATATCGTGTTCTGAGATAACGTGTTGAAAATTTGTAGTATACATGCAAATATACTTGCTTCGGTTTGCGCCTGTATCAATCACGACAAATCCGATCAAGTACATCTTTTATACATGCCTCAGACGTGATTAATCAAAAACAAACAAAAAATGTGTTCTAATATACTAGTCGACTCCCTCGTAAAGCAATGTCAGATAAAAACCAATGCAACTTTTTGCATAGAATATTTTAGGTCGATTCTTGAGGCAGTAATAACAGTCCTCACTCTAACCAAACCAGTTTATATATTATATGAATGGTGGAGCTAATATGGTTAAGGGTGCGAAATAGTTTTATTTGATGCAATTGTTTTTCGATTGTTCGACCCCTCAGAAGCGGTTTTTTTTATAAAGATGGGAAATCCGTTCACGAAAAAACGGCAAAAAAACAAGTTCTTTTGGAAGAATGAGCGAAGAAACTGTTCTTTGTTAAAGCGCGATAGTTCTCTAATCTTTTCAAAAGAAATAACATTGTATTAATTACTGTATACTTTGAAACGGTCGTAGTTTTTAAGAATGTAGTAGAAATTTTACATAACACATGGATCAATAAGTCCCGAGACTAAAGCAGAGATGGCGCTCGTAGTAAACCAGTAACCACGTCTTTCTAGAGTACTAACCTTTGCTTGAAACGGGTCAAAATTTTAAATCGATCCTACCAGAAACAGCTGAGTTATCGAGGTTGGAGTAAAGTCGTTTTGTAGTTTGTTTAAAAAATGGAAAAAACCGAGTTTTGTGTTTTGATAAAACATTGTTTTTTAATGGGTAAAAACACCGTGCAAGCGAAACAATGGATTGAAAAATGTTATCCGGACTCTTGTCCATCAAAAGCAACGATTTGTCGGTGGTTCGCCGAGTTTAAACGTGGTCGTACCGACACAAATGACGCGGAACGCTCGGGTAGACCTGTGGAAGCCGTTACACCGGAAAATGTGAGTGAAGTGACAAAAATTATAATGAAAGATCGTAAAGTGAAGCTCCGTGAGATTGCTGAGATGACACAGATATCATATGGAAGTGTATTTACTATCCTTCTTGAAAAATTGAGCATGAAAAAGGTTTTTTCCAAGTGGGTGCCGCGATTGCTTTCGACGGAACAAAACAGCCTGCAACAAGTCGATGAAAACAATGGCGAAATTGAACGAATTGGGCTTTGATCTGTTTCCCCACCCCCCATACTCGCAAGATTTAGCCCCCAGTGACTACTGGCTCTTTGCTGATCTTAAAAAAATGCTCCAGGGAAAAAGATTTGGCTCAAATGAGAAGGTCATAGTTGGAACTGAAGCTTATTTTGAAGCGAAAGATAAATTTTTTTATAAACATGGTATTGAAAAATTGGAAAAACGTTGGAACCATTGTATCACCCTAAAAGGTGATTATGTTGATGAATAAAAAAAAATTTTGCAAAAAAAATGTTGTTTCCATTGTTAGTCTCGGGACTTATTGATCCATGTGTTACAAAAAAGTTACAGCATTTCGAACTTTGTAATGAACTGTTTTGCCCATCTCTAGTTTGCTGTATACAACATCCCTATGATTCCATAATACGCATAGTAGAACCTTATCCAGTATTGTTTCGGATTGGCGGTTCAATGCATAGGACGCTGGTCTTACAAACCAGTTATCGTATGTTCGAGCCCCGACCTGGAAGGATTCGTAGTGTCAGTAGAATAGTAGCACCAGCCATGCAATGGTTATGAACACTCTGAATCGGCAGCGAAGTCTGTTGAAACAGAAGGTCAAATTCCACTAAAGGAATGTAATACCAAGGCTTTGCTTTTTGAACGTTATCCACATGATCATTTTGTTTTGACCAGTAAACTGGCATTCATATATATTTTTTAAATTATCTTATTAAATCTATTTTTCGTCACCAGTCAAAAAAATGATGCTACAATTTATGTTTTGTTTTGCAGTTTCAGTAATGTTATTTTCGCTTGATGCAAACCTACCCTAACTGCTGTCAAACCATTTGTTTGAAGCTAGTTTCGAACCTAGTTTCAACGTTGTTAAACTGAAAATCGAGTCAGTTTTGAACGAAGATTCTACATGCAACAAAACCTGCGATTTCTCATCTTAAAAACACCGACACCTGTTTTCATAATCAGAATCAACGACAAAACATCGTTTCGAAAGTGTATTTTATCCAAAAGTTCCCAGCTGTCAGTGACAGGCCGCTGCCTCGTAACTCACCATATCGCAATCTGACACTCAAACTGATGGTGCCATCTATGGAAAAACACTGGAAACTTTTTTCTCGACCCAAACAAAGAGCGTTCACGATACGCTCATTGGGCCGTATGAATAAAATGTAGTAAAGTCTGTTGTTTGTAGTATCTTCTCAAAAACAAAGTCCACAGAGTATAACGCGGTTTGGTATGAATAAAAAACAAGTTCGAACATGTAATTAATGCTACTTCCATAGCAATATTATATTGTAATTAGTGCTACTTCCATAGCAATATTATATAGCGTTATTGTAACAATCACAATATTGATTTGATGCAAGACCAACCGATTTTATTGAAAACATTAACAGAAATAATATAAGATGTGTTAGTAGTGTTACGCAATTCTTGTAATAACTAAAATTTTACATTAAAGTTTTAGAAGGAAATTTTGTAACGGTAAACCATCAATCACAGAATGTATATTTTGAAATCGGTGCTGTGAAAACATGCAGTTGTATTTCTTATTCGTATATTTCATGAATTCCTTACATTCTATTACAAGCACCAATTCCTGCCGTTGTTTGTTATTTTGTGCCGTTATATTTAATAACATTTTAACAATTTCAAGGCAAACAAGATTCGATACTAGAGTAAAGTGAAAAAAGTTAGAAAAAATGTTTCCATCATGTATGAATAATCATATTGAGCTTGTTTAACATTTTTTATTACTTAGTCAATGCTTCAATCTTCAATTCTTGGGAACTGCTAAATTATTAGGCGCTGCTAATGTCCCCCATCCCACCTTGATCGTTCACGCTGTTTTCGTACAGATAATGAAAAAATACTCATTCCTAGCCTTTCCGTTAAGCATGTTTTCACCAACTTTGAAACTACTGGCAGTGCCGATTAGTGCCGGCTGAGGTTGGGTGGTAAAATGGCTCTGTGCAATAATCGATGTAATTAACAGCACGATACAACTGGTCAGCACATCTACCGGAAAGGCCATCCATTTTTTTTCCTGCTGCACACACAAAACACTCGCGAAAATTGAAAATATACTGAACCTTGCTTTTAAAACAAACACCTCGTTAATCGAAATGAGTTATGACGAGAACGGACCACCAGATGACTTCGCGGTGGTTGAGCTCCAGTTTTTTTTCCTTCGCGTTCCATTCTCTTGCTCTGAAGTGTAATAATATTTAATATTTTTTACACTCTTTGATTCGGCTTTCCTACACATGAGGTAAAAAGTGGACTGAAGCGCGACGAATTACTTGATCCAATCTTTGGCAGGCATCGGTATGGTCATTGAGTATTCAGTGTATTGAGGTGCGCTTGTATGGGGGCCATGGGTGGCTTGATGTGTTGTCATGTCTTTCACTTCGAACCGTATGTCCTGGTCAAACCCGATTCACTCTCGTATGTCATGTATATACGTGAGCAATTTTTATTTTACGCAAATGAATCTGATTATGATGAACTTATTATAATTGCCACGGAAAGCCAAAGTGCCACTCGTCCAGCGAACCTTGCGGTAGTCTGATGTGTGAGAAATACTGCTATGGTTACTGGAAAGGTGAGGAAGACGTGGGTAGCAGAACATTATTGCGCTATTTAGTATTCACGCCTTCTCGTTTATTATTATTACTGTTATTACCGTTTGCGGGTAGTCTGATTCGTTTTTGCAAGTCACTTACTTCATGAATTTTCCCTGATATGTTGGTTTGATTATTGCAAGAAATTGTTGTTATTGAATTAGATATATGTTGAAGGTGTTACTTCCAGAGGGCGGCCCCAAAACTTTTGTTTTTATGAGCATCATAATTGATTTATCATTTGTTCAAATATTACAATTGTGCAAAGCAGCTACACCACCAGTAACAAGTTAGTGTGAGAATTAGGTCAAAATCAAATCCAAAACTTCCGCGACCAGCAGTTCTGAGACTTCCGAATATGTTTATTGATCAGTAGTGGCGGCAACCCAGCCGGCGTCGTCGGATTACCGCTGCGTACAACATAGATGTAGCATAAGTCAGACGTCGGCCCAATTTGACGGGCAGTAGCGCCGCCTAAACATAACTCGCCGAACTCTGGCTACGATTGCAATGCAGTGTGTATAACATTAACCACACTCTCTGCTATCCTCGGCCACTTCTCGGGCGGCAGCAGCACACCAGTTGGATTTGTGGTGCACCTTGAAGCAGCCGCAAACGCTCTTCATAGCAAGCAAATCTCCGCAAGTCAACGCACGCCCGGTTGTTTTACATTCTACATTGAGTAACACCAGTGGCGCCACTGGACGACACCGCTCAATAAGGTAATATCCGTATGAGCTACAGAGAAACGTGCAAAATACGGCGGTTGACGATAGAAAATTGATTTTCTAACGAATGAAGTGTTCACATATAACACAACGACAAACATAATTGTTGTATTTTAGTAGCGTGTTTGAGCTTTATGCAGTTTTTATGGAAAATAAAAATCAGAATAAGTATCAATAAAAACGCCATAAAAATGATAATCTCCTACTAAAGAGTCAGATTCCCGAGAGTTTAAGTTTTGCTTTACCACGTCGTTCGTTCCATTCCGGCTCTGTTGGTTCCTGCCCGGTACCAAGACGATGAGTGACTGGTCAAGTTTATGGCTCCATTCATGTCGCCTCTGTCGGTAAAATCAGCCCTGTCTGACATATTCTCATATAAATTTCGGATGGGATTGGTCTGCTTTTGCATGTGCCTTGCAGTTAAAATAACTCGGAACCAAAACTTGGACGGTCTTCGTCCACCTGTTTTTAGCGGGTCATTTGGTGGGGAGTTCTAGGCGCACGTAAACAATGTGCACTCTACGTGAATGGTCCACTCGGCCAAAATCTCGTTCTTCGATTACGTCTTTTGCATACAGTCACACCAACACGACAGCATGAACCCACAACGGCACCACATGGTTTGCTCTTAAAAAAAAGGTTACATGCTTACATGCTTACTTCCCCTTGTTCCATGCTATGCTTCACACGATATACCACTCGAGAACTCATGCGGCACTCACTTTAGGTCAGCTGTTTTTCGTTTGCTTTGTGAGTGTTCGCCATCAATCGGTTACCGAAATCTAACTACGGTAACGGAGCTCTCACAATTTTATGCTTGTTCGGACACGGTGACGTCACTGCCGGTGTGAATATGTGTACGTTGCAAAAGCAGAGGCAGAATGCGAATTCTTTTTTTTTTTTTGTATATGGAAGCACAGGATAAAACGGACAATTTATGAGACTGGTTGCTTTTTCATGTTTTCTTTTCGCTTGGGGTAATCAATTTTTATGGATTTAATGCAGTACAAACTACTGATAAGAAAGATAATTAAGACATCACAGCTCGATTACAAATTTATTTTCAAATTAAAAAAAAATAAAAGCTCAAACGTTTGATTTTTTCCAAAAACACAAAGCGAATGGTTTCCATTTTACTCTTTTGTAGCAAGGGAAAGATCTATCCGTTCAATTCAATGGTGGACCAAGGGAATAGTTTATATCGTTTAAAATTCAATTTATGACTGAGCAAAAAAATACAACCTGATAGCAATTGCTAACGAGTACGCTGTATTCCAGTCTGCTTTTATTTGTCCGTTCAAAGGCATTACTGGTAAGCTCAGCATTCACAAAAAGGAAAGTGCGGAAGCTTTTCTTCTCATTCAGCGAATGGCGTGTTGGGTTTTGCCTAGCTGATAAAAGTGCAGCAGCAGCAACATCAGCTCTAGTTGGATGCAATATTTACGACCAGAATCTGGTATGACGGAACAGGTTTGCAGGTATTTCGGCTTTGTTAGTTTTTTATACGATCATGTGATATGCAAATGTGCCATGCCTTCCAAATCGGATCGTTTCGGTTGATTGCTTATATATTTGCGATGTTTGTTTTACAAGCCGACTGTCACACATATTCGTTGGCACAGCATTAAAACGGTCAAACTGAGTAACCAGCGGTGGTACCTCATACAATACACTGTGTAGTAACATGTGCAACCGAATCAATGACAGTCTCGAGCGGCCATGTGGTTTCAATTTGATATTCAATATATTCACACACACTTACTTGATTTTTTTTCGGGTGTGATTAAGCAAATAAATTATATTTCAACTCCACTTGAGAGACCAGACGAGAAAAATAATGAACACCAGGTTTCGCAAATGTTACGTTTGATCACCTGAGGATGGTCTTGGTCATACCCGCGGATGGTAAAAAAGAAAAGAAGGAAAATGACGATCAAATTTAAAAACCTATAAATCTTACTTACATGACATTTTTCGCGGTAAGGATTCGCGACTACTCGCCTCCTATCCAGACTTGATTTCAACCCAGATTAGCCCAAGAACGTGAAACGTGGAATTTTATAGTCGCAGTGTCCGACAAGCGGTATTGAAATAGAAGGCACCTCGGACATGTGTCACAATTTCCGCACAGCGAGAATATGAGATAGGTCGCTGGGTATGGTATATGTTTTATATTGGGACGTCTGCTCTGACAGTCAAATGGAGTTGTTTTCCATTCGAAGAGAATGCAGCAATTCAAACAACTCATGCTTGGTGTCAGTTTGGGTAGCATCACAAAAAATAATGTGAGAAAAAACTGTACTTTGTGAATTCAAATATCGTAAATAATTCTGCGTGTTTTCATTTCTCTATAAAGTATGTCACACAAAACTAGTCTATTGAAAAATCTGTAAATTTTGACAGAATCTTCAAAAACTCGATTTTCAAAGGTTTGCAAAAAAGTCCGCAACAAAAAATGTCTGCACCAATTTTTAAGAAATCTGCATATTTGCAGACAAATCTGCAGCCCTGGCATCTCTGTTTAGAACATTTCAACACAAGAAATGTCAAATATGAAACCCCGAAATAGAAAACGAAAAAAAAAATGAAAACAGTAAGTAACTGCGACGACGAATCAACGACGCGCGCCATCGTCGTCATGAACCAATAGCACCCATAATACCCTGGATGATAAAAGCAGGGTGGGTAATGTCAGAGACCCTACCGGAGGACGTGAATACAAATAAAACTTACATGCTTCTCTCACACTTCCGACTATCAATAATCGTTCGTAGTAGTTGTTTGGAAATATTTTGAATATTTATTTTTAACTGTTGAGTACTTCTTGCCACCATTTATTCGACTACACTCTGGAACCTGTGTTCTGGACATTCAAGATCTGAAACTGAATTAGAGAACTACATTCGAAACCTGGGACAGACTTCAAATTCAGTTGCAAAATTCAGATTCAGAATCCAGATCCCAAGTACAGCACATTTAGATTCCGAATTTAATTCTAAAACAGAACTTGAACCTGATATAAGGAACCATGTTCAGTTTCAAAATCTAATTCCAGAACCCAGGTTTCGAATTCATTTTCAACATAAAGGTTCTGAATTAGTTCTGAAACTAAATTTAGGAATAAAGCTCTGAAACTGAATTCAGGAACTAAATTCTGGTTCAGAAATCAGTTTCAAAATTCTGGTTCATAGTTCAGATCTAGAAATCATATCTTGAATTTTGTTTCAGAATTCCAAAGTTGAATTCCTGAATCAAAATTCTGAATACAAATTCCGAACTTAAATATGCACTAATTTCAGTTTTAAAATGTAGTCAAGAAACCAGCTTCAAAAATCTAGTTCTAAAATCTAGATTTAGAATGCAGCTCCATAGTCTTAGCTTTAATTTTTGAACGTATATTCAGGAACTGAATTCAAAAACTAATCTCTTAAGTCTAAACTAAGATCAAAGTTCAGGTTTTGAATTCAGTTCCAAAATTCAGTTTTATAATTAAGTTACAGAATCCAATACAAATGAGGGTTTAACTACGCAGAAGGCTTGTTTTGCTGCCATTTGGGAAAAGTCCTCACCACGACGACCAGTTCTATCTAACGCACAAGTAGAAATGATCGATTTTCGACTATGGTTTACCTTTTATACTCGTCCAGTTGAACATCGAAACTGATATGTGCCGTCAAAAATTAAGCCTATTCCTCAACGAAAAGGATATCGAAGAGACCCAGTATGAAGAAATGCTGTAGTTTAAGCCGAAGCTAAATAAATAGTTAGGCAAATGTTATTGTGATTTTATTTATACTTTCATGTATACGAAAAAACGACTTGTATTGTTTTTTTACATAGGCTGCAGAGTAGAATTCTGCAGAATATTCTGGTAAATTTATAAAAAATATACTTTCTTCTAATATACTTGCACACTTGTCAACTCCTGAAAGCTCATTGAATTCTGCTGTGTGGTTCATTTAAATTGTGTTTCTAGAACACATTCTGTTGAAAAATTGAGAGAAAATTCTAACAAAACTCACAGTAAAAAAACAAACATTAATAACACACCATGTGAAATATACCATTACTGCTTCTATTGATGGCGATGCAAAAGTTTGTTTGCGTGATCTAGCATTCAATTCGAATCCATTTAATGTCTTATTTGTAATAACACAAAGGAGTACGCTTCATTGAAAAGGAACTACGCCCACTGTCCAGATAAGCAAGCAGTTCTTAATTTGGCATTGAAGTGCTGAAGTGCGGAAAGTACACCACACGGAATCGTGACGGTTGGTAGACGAGAGCCAAATAACATTATACACCCAGTGGGTAAGGTTGCTCTAATCTCATTTCACGATAGTAGACACCATCAACAGTATGACCATTCATTAGAGAACCGTTCGTATAACAAACTATTCGTTTATAAATTTGACGTTCAAAATAACCAGTCAACCATGCCTCACGACGAAGATATCGCACATTGTAGGTTTTGAAGGGAGAACTGTATATGCGATGCATGCCATTTGAACCGAATATATATTCTAAGCAATCATTTGAGACCTTCAACGCAAGTGATTTAAGTTCACGAAATTGTATATCATTTATTTGTTTGAAGCAAATGTAAACATTCTAAATTTTAGTTTGGACAATTTTATTTATATGTGTTCGATCGATTGTTAACGAAAATCATACTGTTGATCGTGTTTTCCCAATGTTAACGCACATTTATCCTAATCCTTCGTGATCCTACTTCTATCGAATTGATGTTTCCGAATGGTGAATAAATTTTTGACTGGTAATTCAGTTGCTCTACCATGGTTACCTTTTCAGTTTTACCACATTATCATTTCTGTAGGTGTAGATTAGCAAGTACTCCATGCCCGCACCCAATGCTAACATTCAGCTAGAATACACAATCGTTTTCGGCTAGCAAACACCTGAAAAACTTGCTCAACCGATTCGTTTTGAAGTTTGAAGTTTTATCGTGAGATAAGCATACTGATAGAAGCGACACTGGAGAAACGTTTCCTGTCCGGTGACGCTAGTGGATAGTTTTACTGCGTTTGGGTTTCTCTATACTTTAACTAAAAAACCTTTCAAAAGAACCGGTTTGTCTTCGCCTCCGGGACTGGAATACAAAAATTAACTCATATAAATGAAGAAAAAAAACATCTCCACCATTCCACACATACACCCAATGCCTTACTTATACGCAACAATCCAAAAATAAAAATTTCGTATTCGCTGTCATAGGAGCGACATACCCCGAAAGAAGATTCATTTTTTTTTGTTATATATGTTAATTTTGCCTCCTTCCCGGTACACTTTCCCTATTACCCCAGGGAGAGGGACGAAGAATGGGAATCAAGAGTGCGCTGTCTTTTCAACGGAAAATTTATGGTTCCACATCCAACCATTTTTATTGCTTCATTTTATCAAACATGATTTAGAGTCACAAGGTCCCACAGCATTTCAACGTTTCCTTCGTTTGCGACAAACATACACCCCCTCCTCACCTATAAAATTAGTTGCCGATGGCTGCGTACTACTTCGCACTTAGATAACCGAGGGGCTGTTCAATTTTTCTCTTTAATAAATAGAATGCTTGTTTGAAAAGAAAAAAAACAATAGTATTTTTTTCTCAGATACAGTTTTATCATTTATCCCGACGTTAGAGTGAAAATGAAATCGTGAAACGTGAAACAAGCCAATACTCTTGCGATACTCAAGCATAACATACGTGATGTCACTCGTATCATAACATAAAGAAACGAACAAACGAAAATGGTTAAAGCATTTTTTTTCCATTTCGACACAGCAATATTAAGATATCAAGCAACGGGGAAGCAAACATTCGTGATTTCTTAAAAGACTTAGTCACGTTGAAACAAATCTAGAAATTTATATATTTTTTTCATTCCACTGACGGTATGTGGCTTTGGAAGGCTAAAATTTGAAACTAATTGGATGCATACCACTTATTCCAATCAGATGGCATTCTAACATGAAAGCGGAGAAAAAAACTGATTTTTTGCAGAATTGCCTGGAAAATTGTTTCTGTTGTATAATGAATACAAAGTTATACGTTTTATTATTCGCAAGCTAGATTTGTCACGTCCATCTTTAAAAAAATACAACGGAAAAAGGAAGAAGGTTTGAGATTGAGATACTTGTGTTCTCGAATCGAATGTTTTGTCATTTACCATATCCGTTCATCCCATGAAGCCATTAAAACGTCTGCTGCATTTACTTCCGGAAGGAATAAGATCGTTGCATGCCAAAATAGGGTTGATTATTCTAATTATGTTAGTGGTTGACCTTCTGGATTATTTTCCTTGTGATTACTTTTATGTAGATTAAACTGAGCTTGCTAATTATGCGTCTCGCTCTGAATGGGTTTATTCTTATATTTTATATCAGTACTCCGGAAAATTAATGGTTAGGATAATGATTTTGCTTCCATTTTAGTTGAAACTAGTATCAGATACCAAATCTCAATCCCACCCATAAATTTCTTTCGAAAACCACGTTGAAATACACATTTTGTTTGAGAATTAATATTTCATGTAAATTACCTGCAATTATGTTGGTGCACCTGTGCGCACACGTCTTCTGTTGAGTGCCCACCCTCTGTAAGCAAACTCGAGACTGTTCCGTAGTAGAATCGAAACCGCCAACCAGCCAGCGTCGGTCTTACCTAGGATTTATAGCATTTTTGAGCATCCGAGATCTCCGAACCGACGCTTTCGATGTTGCCTGCCTTTGGATCCACGCGCTAGTAAGAGGTTTGTACACACGTTTAATATGGAGATTTTCTTAGAGACGTGATTTTTCCGTCCATCGTTCTTCTCGCGCCGGTATCTATACTTCGTTCCACGTTTCTTTTCGACTTAAATTTATGAACGACGTGCCACGGCTCGGCTTTGAAAATGGGTTCTCTCCTGCTGGAAAATGCGCTAGATTTTTCGGTGGCATGGAAAAAAAGATAAATGAAGATTAATTGTAATTCAGCTCGATTATGCACGGTAAACTAATCCTTCACTTGTTTTTCTTTTCATTTCCAGGTAAGAGATACTCAGAATCTCTTGCGGGCACACTTCTTCCAGATTGGATAGGTAAGTCGCTTCTCGTTTTTTTCAGTTTCATTATATCTAAGTTTAGTATAAATTGAGTTGTATTGTTTGAATTTTAATATATACATATTAGTAATATAATTTGCGCAACAAATGGCATTTGGTATTTTTTTTATTATTGTACTAGAATATCGTTCATTTATATTTTTCCAAAACTGCTTACTGATTTTTATTTTTTTATTTAAACAACAGACTATTCCTTAGTGCTTCGAGTATCCTAGTACTACAATATATGATATTTGAATATCAAATGGAATAGTCTAGTTGGTTGAAGTATAAGGATATGTGAACAAACAGATTGGAATAACATATTGGTAGATTTATTTAGGAAAATTAAGAAATTCGTTCAACACATTCAATTTGTTATCTCATCTGTTTGCGGACATCTAATATTCACTTATCTGTTTTTGTTCCAATTTTCATGGGTTCAGACTATGTTGTGTAACTTTAAATAATAAATAAAAAATAAATTATCATCATTTCAGTAATACCCAATGAAAGTGATATTTCTTTTACAAAAAAAGTTGTCTGTATAGAAAAATTTCACATAGTTTGAACTCATCATTTGTTAGAACTTTTTTTATTATGCCGTTTAATTTAACCTTACTAATCCACTGCTGCTAAGTGTGTCGCCCGTACGAAGAAGTAATATAGCATTCAATTTACAAATATCACAATAAAATAGAATAATAGAACGATGTTTTCACGTTACTGATATTGACTATGAAATGGTGACAGACTTTGTACCCATTAAGGTTCGATCCTCAAAAACAACTTTCACGAATTCAGGTGGGTGTTACATGTAACGGTATGAAAGTAACGAGAAGAATCCAAACATTTGCTAATCCCAATTCGTGACATTGAACCCACTTGTCGATGTGTAAATATTCCTAATATGAAAGAAATGCCAGCAATGAATTAATGAAAACAAATTTTGTTCCAAAGACAAAACAATCGACTTCAATCGAATTTTCTACAACAACATAAAGGAAGGTGAAAAAGAAATCAAAGCAGCGAGTACAGCAAAGCGTGCGAAGGAAATTGTTTATTTAAACAAAACCAAACACACGAGGGCGCGCATACCGAAAGCGACGGTGCATTCGTGCTGCGGAGCGAGGCGCCACTTAAACACTTTTTGGAGTAAACAAACACTTAAAACGGTTATATAACTGTTTACCTTACTGCTGGCCGCATCTTTGTATTCTCGTTCGCTTGCAATCTCGGGAAGTCACTGGGCACGCCGGTTCCAGGATGCGACGCGTAGTTCCGCGAGGCGGTCGCCACTGCGTACTCTTTTCGATTGGTCCATAATTGAATTATATTTATTTGCTTTACAAAATACTGCTCTAGTTGATATTAGAGACAATTTTCAACCGTTTATTTTCAATTGTAGTGATGCACAACACTACCTCTATTTGATTCAGAATTCTGCCTTCAAGTAGTAAGTGCTATCTTATTTTATTTTAGATTTTTGTACGTGTTTATATAAGAAAGTTTATATACTCACAAAGGGTAATCAATAACAACATTTAACCAAGTAAAACTCGATTCAACATCAATAGAACTTGTTTTTGTTATTCACCCTAGAGTTTGAATTTGAGAAAATTTGAACAACACAATCAGCTCGTTAGTATAGAAATAATTCTGAAATGTATGTTATAATGAAAACCTGTTTTAATCCACCTAGTGGTGTAATGATGCCTTTCTCATAAATATCATGTTTTCATAAATATTGCTAAGGGTTGTTCAGAACACTTTTCTTTGAATCTTGAATAAGTAGAAAAAAGTTGGCATAACTTTTTCAAGTTATAAACAGTCTTGAGTCAAGTTTAGAGGAATTTTTGTTTGAATTGTCGCTCTAAATCTTAAACACACGTTACCAGTTTTCTGCAACAAGAAGTCAGATCCACACAAAGGCCAATAGCAGTCTATGAGATCTTAAAACCTTCAATTTGAGTCTATGTTTGAGAAAATCGACTCAGACGTCTCTGAGAAAACGGAGAGTTCCTTTTTGAGTTTTTGGTCACTATTTTCGGTACTTCCGGAATCGGGAACTGTGAACCGGTAGGACGTTTCGTATAGCCAGTTGTCGTTCCGTATAGCCAGCAACTAACAAAACTCATAAATGAAATAGTTTTGAGCAAAATAAGAGAAAAAAAACCGTTGTTGCATTATCACTCTTAATGGCCGGTTGCAGTTTCATACACACTTAAGCTGGTATTTAAGGAATCGGAAGCGGGATTCGGATACAATTGTACACCGACTCATGGGAAAACAATACTCTTCAATTGAATCTAAGTTTGTGAAAATCGATCTAGTCGTTTCTGAGAAATTGGAGTGATTTCCGGTTTGTAGTACCCGATCACTTTTTTCGATACTTGATCGTCAACTAACCAGACCATTCAAGGTACTGTACTGCTAGTTGAAAGTTTTTTGCTCTTTGTGTTTTTTCAGAGTTATATACGATCTTATATTTCATATTTTTATACTGATCAACCGGTAATTCCGGAACCGGGAGTCGCATTCGGATGAAATTTAATAGGGTTCTATGTTCATTGTAAGACTTTTCATTTGAATGTGAGAAAATCGAATGCTTTTTTATTATTTTTTTTGCACAATTTATCCCGTTACTCCGCAACTAAAAGTCGGATGGATATAGAGTCTCTCATTTGAATCAAATAGTCTGAGATAATCGAGTGTATTTTGTTGCTCATTTTGCCATGTTACTTTAGAACCGGAACTTCGATCCGTATGGAATTGAACAGTAGGCTATGGGACCAAAACACCTTTCGTTTGAATCTAAATTTTCCAGCCATCATCGAACCATAACGAATGCATATTTTTGTTACATACACACATTTAGACTTTTGTAGATTTCGACGAACTGATTCAAATGTTATATGACACTTGGCTCTCGATTTGAAATTCGGTTTTCACAGTGATTGCATAACCTTTCTATATGAGAAAGGCAAAAAAGCAGCAGAGTCAAAGTTTTTAGTTTGAGCAGCTTCGACATTTTTTTTTAATTTTAATTTGCCTGTCTATACATATGAATGATATAGAATCGAGAGAAAAAAAACAACCTTTTATTGGAACCCCGGAAATCTTCAGTGTTACTTATGTTAGAAGTGTATGTGAATGTTTTAAACCGTTCCATTTTCTCAGAGATGCCTGAACCGATTTCAACAACCTAAACCACGTTCTAAAGCTGCTATTGAATTATCGATCATGTTCGAAGACAGAGTATTAAATAATAGGAAATGATACAATTAATTTCTTGCAGTAGTTCTAACAAGAACGTATAATGTTGATGTTGGGTGGGTGTGGAACTGATTATGAATGCAAAGCTGCCACTACTAAACATTGATTAAAATAATTTCCGCCTAATCGGTTTGAGTAACATACTAAGTCATTACTCGTTTACACTCACGAAAACGAAGCTAAAAAACTAAAACTTCAACAAACAGTATTGATTGTTCGGTTGGAAATTGAAGAAAATATCAAATAGTAGTGTAGGGTCGATTTTTGGCTCCTGAAAGAATCGAATTGTTGAATATCTTCCATGATGAAAAGGAATCATGCACAATGTAATGGACCTACATTATTTCAATACAAAGAGGTGCTATATTATATTTCTTGAATAATGAACACTAGTGAACATTAGTAGAGTGAGAAGAAGGAGAAACAACTACTTAACATAAATTCCACTTTAAATGTTGCTATAAATACACGATAAATATTAAATACAGAGACACAAATCAGTTGTATGCACAATAATAATTGGAGAACTGCGATACTTAAGTCGAATTGAATATAGAGCATTCCACGCAAAATCAGCCACAAAACTTTTTTTTCTTCTAACCATTTTTTTTTGATAAAGAACTCGAAAATATTCGACACGTATTTTTTTATTTCAATATGGTACGTGGAATTTTCGAGATCTGATTTTTTTTAAGTTTCGCGTTTACAAAAAAGAGCCTTTTTTCAACAGCCTATACTGTTAAATCTAATAAAGATACAAAAATTCGTCCAAGACATGAAATGTGCGTCGTTTTGCTTTCAAATAAGCGATTCCAAAAAACTTTAAAATTAGTTTCATGAAAAAAGTTAAAAATTTATAAACAAATAATAAAAATCAAACTAGGACCTCTTTTTTCTTTTTTTTCGGTTAGAAAAAGAAGCCTTAGGGGTTTAAATCAATCTTTGCGGTGCGCTCCATACGTGCGGGTGGTGATTGAAAAATTCACTGCTCCGAAAGTATTAATCTTGCCCTTCTGAAACTTCTTCTAAGGCTTCTCCTAAGGCTTCTGTTTTCAACTAAAAAAAGAAAAAAATAGGCTCAAGTTTGATTTTTTTTATTTGTTTATTAATTTTTAACTATTTTTATTAAATAAACTATAAAGGTTCTTTTATGGAATCGCTTATTTGAAAACTAAGGAAAAGGCGCATCTTTTATGTCCTGGACGAATTTTTGTATCTTTATTAGATTTTACAGTATAGGCTGTTGAAAAAACGCTCTTTACCACATTGAAATAAAAAAATACGTGTCAAAAATTTTCAACTTCTTTTCCTAAAAAAAATAGTTAGATGAAAAAAAACAAATTTTGGGTGGCTGATTTTGCGTGGAATGCCCCATATACATTTCCCGGCGAAAGATCAGCTGTTACTCAAAGGCAAGTCTCTTGAAAACGACAGAGCAAAGTCAGGATACTGCAATTCGATGCGAAACTTGATCTTTTCGTTTCAAAAGACCGCAGTCGATTAGTAAATGTACAGTACAGTTCATGACTGGTGCTATTATCCTATTAACATAAACAATCTTCTCAGGTTGAAGAAATACATATCAGAATGAAAATGCAAAGAAAACAGTTTCGAGTTTCTCCAAAATATCAGTAGTAAATAGTGTTAGTTGAAAAGCTGACTTATATATAAGAGACCGCATCATGAAACTCGAAACGAACGGTTTTATGTACCAGTGCTTGTACGACCAAGTCAAATTTACTTGTGCCGCATAATGCCACCTAAGTTCTAAGTCAATAATAATAACTCTAAGTAGATGGACTAATCAATCTCGATATATTTACCAAATTATACAATTACTCCTTTAATAAGTATCACATAATTGAGCAAACAAACAATATTCTAATCACCCAATTTAAATCATAACAATGTAAAACTTAATGATAATTCAACAAAATTTTGCACATGAATTTACCACTGTAATCGCACTGTAATACCGGAACCGGAAGTCGGATCAGGATCATTTTAGCGGGGACTTTTAATAGAATTTTAAGGCCTTTCATTTGCATCTTAGTATGTAAAAATCGGTTGAGAAATTTCCGAGAAAACTGAATTCGCATTTTCTCATTGATTTGCACATATTACCTTGTAAGTCAAGAACCAGAAGTCGGATTGAAATAGAATTTAATAGCGATCTATGGGACCATAAGATCTTTCGCTTAAATCTAAGTTTGTGAAAATCGATTACTCCATTTCTGAGAAAAGTGAGTGACCATTTTTTTCATTTTTTTTTGTGCATATCATCCTGTAATTATGGAGCCTGAAGTCGGATCGGAATAAAATTCATGAGCGATCTATGGGACTGTGATTGTATAGCCTTTCTATATGACAAAGGTAAAAACCAAAACTGGTATCATACACATAGATTATTTTTCTGACAAAAGTAATTCAGAAACATAAAGCTGTAGTTTGTACTCCAGTGCCCTGCAATAGTAATCGATCAGTAATATGAATGAACAAAACTTTTGTTTCTTGCATTACAATTTTACAAAACTTGTGTTGTAATACAAACAAGTCATTAGATTCAAAGGAGGATGAAAAAAATCGAACATTTTCCACTATTTCTTTGCGAAATCTTTTCCCTCGATTGTGATCAATAAATTTTAGTGAATTTATATCGGACACAGTATGAAACACCGGCGGCTCTTTTCTTCCATTTTCATTCCAGTACCATTTCGTTAAGATGTAGTCAAAAGATCAATCAGCGCTGTTTACGTTTCTCATCTTTCAACTGCTACCGTGGGTTTATTTGCAGAGGGAATTAATTCCCCTCTGCTCGTGTTCTGATACCCGGAGCAGCGGCTACGGCAGCATAGTCAACAACCGTGCCTTCTGAGCGCATGTTTGCCTCTATTTTTCGTGAATGAACCGTTATGCAATCAGAAGGCGACAGGTTTGTATATCGGAGAGATGCTCACCCAGAGATCGATTTTTTTGGATTCTCTTTCACACTTTAATCGATGGTTGAACCGCGGTTCGCAAAATGATATTTTTCTTCTAAAGAGCACAAAACGATTGGAACAATATTCCGTCTGAGGTTGGTGGGAGATTTTCGTGTTATTTTCGTCGATTTTCAAAGTTTGTCTAGACGCGTCGTTGTATCGCAACTAACCATATTTTTCTGTGATATGATTTAGAATGATGAATGATGAGTAATTGAATAAAAACTCAGTATAATTCGAAGCATTTTTTCTTATTGTCAATTTATGAAATAAGTTATATGTTTATTAAATTATCTGTGATGTATGAAAGTTTCATTCAATTATTTTTGTTTGTTAAAAATAGTATGATTTTGTTTGAATTGAGTGATGAAAAATTTCATTTTTGAATAATATCCACCAATTCTGACTCACATGCAGAAATAAAACAAACAATTTGTGCGTAACTTCAAAGAAGTTGACTTCTAAATATTCAATTCTAACATCTCGGAAGAACGAGGAATAATTCCTATATCCGATTGCCCGTTATAGTAATCACCCTTTTGGTCCCACCAGATGCAAAACATGACCCTCGAACAATGAATATTCGGCTTCGGTGTTGATGTTGAGGTCAATGACAATAATTGACTGCGCATAGCGTAGTATTTTTTCTTCATGGAGTTATCATAGTATATCCATTTTTCATCCCCAGTATCAATTCGATGTAAAACATCCTTTCTTTGTTGACTTCTAATCAACTGCACGCAAGTGAAAAATCGCCTTTAAATGTCTATCGGTTTCACTTCATAAGGCACTATACTGCTTTGCATTTGAATTATTTCCATGGACTTTTATCGTACAGAATCTTTTTGATTCTGCAAGCTCCTCTTGCGTTTGACTCAGATTTCCATACAGTCATACCTCCAACTTTTTGTCTTCGAATGTTTTTGGTTGTCCAGAGTGAGGACTGTATTCATCGCTGGAATCTTCATTATTGAAATGTCGAAACCATTCCCTACATGATTTACCAGTTGTAGCATTATCACCATAAAAATCGACAAACATTTGATGCGCTTCAGCTGCACTTTTCTTCCAATTAAAACGGAAAAGTAAAACTTCCCGCAAATGCTGCTTAGTTAACACAAATATTGTTCAAAATTAACACAGTGAAAAACAAGTATTTAAAAAACTCGAAGAAAATGCATTGAATATCAATGACAGATGTCTTACCTCTTGGAACTATCGACATCAACTATTACTGTTCAATATTCATAACAACCAGAGCCATCTTTTGAAAACGGACCAAACCTATTTGTACTTCCAATACAATACAAACAAGAAAATCATTTCATTTGCGGCTAACCGTCGATTATGCCAAAAGTTTGAGTAAAACCTAAAATGAGAGTGCTTGAACTTTATCTGAGTTCAAGTAACATAAATTATGTTTGGAGGTTGGTGCTTAAGCGCACACGACTTTTTTCTAATTTTTCGTTTCGTCTTCGACTCTTGAATGCAATAGCAGTTTATATTTAACTGCTAACGCCAACTAACGATTCAACATAAACCTCTAAGAAAAAAATGACATAATTTATCAGCAGTAATTTTGATTTTCAGAGGGTTACAGGAAAATTGAAATCACAAATGATTATACATTATACGCTGAGATAACGATCAGTAATAGCTTGTTTTAACCGATTCGATGTCTTGGTCTTGTTTGCAATTATAATTCATATCAATGAATAAAACATATTTAAACATTCAAGTTGTGCGCTGAATTTAATCAAATCAGGTAGAGCATAATGGTAAGATAGTCAAAGACAAAAATTTATATTCTATAGACAAATCATTTTATGTAGGTGCAGTTGCTAAGTACAAGTTGACATTCAAAACTCTCACCTTGATAAATAATACTACAATATCGCGAAAGACGAACAAAAGGGACGATATAATTAAAAGAAACTACCGCACTTCAGAACAATTATCTGCAAGAATTAAAACAAACAACAAACCACTTTTAAACAACCAGCAATAATCATTAAAGTTCGATTTCTGGTCAACTGTGAAGGCACTTATAACTCCTTTGCACCTTTAATTATCCTACATTTTACCGCACATGGGAATCTTACGAACCAAATCCATCCAGAGCAAAGCAATAAAATACATAAACATCGGCACGAGAGAATTCGTGCTGCCCGCCTTCCGGGAGCTTCAAGAATTGTGCGATTTTTAAATGGCCTTCCAACGTACACAGGCGAGCCGATTCGCAAGCACACATCGCAATTCAAACAAAACCATAATAAAGCAGAAAATCAGCAAGTGAATAATAGCATCATCACCACCACCTGCAACAACAGCAACAACAGGAAAATAATGGCTTTAACCACGCCCTAATGTATTTTATTTTTATACCTCTCTCATTTATGCTCGACTTTTTTGCTCTCGAATAATTTCTTTTCGAGCAGTCCCACTAATACATCAACATAATGTGTGGCCCTCGTACACCAGCCGATATCTTATGGCCCGACTATTGCCGGTCTCGGCGAAAATCACATCACGGCACTCGGATGGAAATAAAGCAACGCCGCCGATCAGAGCTCGTACCACATAAACCATTGGCAGGAGTTCAAAATTCCGATGGATATCCAGCTTTGGTTCGTTTTGCTGAGTAAGAAATGTTCATACATCAAAGGCTTCCCGAACATCCCGAGTCTAAACGACGAAACGTTCGAATCGGGTTCAGTGTATGGTGAAAATGGAAAATCACTTATCCACATGTATATGGTCGAGGGAGATATTCCCCCCTTCTTCTATACTCCCAAAAGCTAGATCGAAACCAAGGGGATATCTGCGGTCGCAGTTTCGGAAGGGACCTACATTCGTATGTATGCTTGCGGCGGTTTGTATCTGGTAGTGTAGCCTTAATGGTACGGTTCCGGCACAGAAACATCGAGAGCAATGCTCTGGAAGAAGTTAGATGATTTATGTGTTGACATAGTTTAATTCTTTTTGCCTCCGAAATCCACCAGTGCGTCGGATCCTCACCAAATCACAGCCATTGTGCTGCTGTAGGAGATAGGCTGCCAAGTGGTGAGGGCATGGAGCAAAATATCCATACATGGACAAACAAAAACTGTGTCGCCAGAGGGATTGCGGTTTTTCCCGTACTGGTAAATTAAAGGTGAACGTTTAACACGATCAGAACGTGAACAACCATGTGTCTCCGCTATGATAAAAACCTCTAGATTTTACACATCTTTGAATTAGAAGGACGATCACTCCAACGAATTGTTGTGATTAGTTCACCTTCAACGAGTCACACAACATAGTTCACCTTCAACGAGTCACACAGCATCAAGTCACACAGCATTATAGATAAAGTAATTTGTATATATTTTATTTATGACAGAGCACTTAATTCAAGCTAACGAAAAGCATTACTTAATTTAATGGTTTTGGAAAATAAACTAAGATAAGTGTTTCTATTAAATAATATTTGTTCTTTTAACTGATGCATCGAGCGGTAATTCAATAAAATATTTCGCTGTTGTTTTCAACGCTAAAATCTCATTGGAGCAAATAAATTTGTCAATACATAAATTATTATGAAATTCGTGGATCTTTCATAACCATCTTGGCTACTCTTTACTTCCATCGTGACGCGTATCGTGTTCTTAAAACACCTTTATGCGGATTTCATGACATACAGTGAATACAGATAAAAATGATGAATTTTACAGGTGACATAATTCTACAAGTGTGCCGCTGTATGAGTTTATATGTATCAATTATTCATCATGCAGATATGTGCGTCTGTGGCTCAGTCGACTAACTGACGTGCTAGAAGAAAACGTTATTTAGTGAACACTTTACACTGGATAGTGCATGTTCATTTGAGTAGCATTTGAAGTCTTTTGTTTATTCATTTACACGAATTGTTTTATTGCATTTATTTGTTTTTCCATTAACCCTCCGCTCTATCCCACACCATGGTAATGGACATCAAATTTGTGGCCATAGGCAACAAAAAAATCAACAATTATATTACTACTAAATCTAAATGACTAAAAACATTTCAAATTATGTATAACACTATTATTCAGAGAACGTTTATACATAACAGAAAAAACGGAACTTGTACTTATTGAGTATTTAGCATCTTTTAAAAGAAGCATTTCTGTCTATTGTTGTCGGAGCGATTTACCGTTCTATCTTTTCATTTTCAAAGATTTCTTTGTCGATTGTCACTTGGACCACAAATACGAGATTTATTTTGGGAATTGGGAATCGAACATTCATATGAAACCACCGTTTAATGAAACCAGTATTTGCATATTGCTGTTTTAAATTTCCTTACTTATTGGAAGAAAATTATAGAAATAGGTAATTAAAATTTACTTATTCGATGGGAAATAAATTTTTTTCAAGTTGTTATTAGTATACAATAAAATTTGATTTCTATACAGCCTGTCGATTGTTACCTTTTAGAATGAAAAAAGGAAACTGTTCTACATGTTGTTCAGGAGATTACAGATATTAAGTTAAGAGTAATGTCCAATGACTTCTGTGTATCAACCAGTTAATTACAATTTGGGAGTAAGCTTTCGATTATCCTTCGACAAAAAGGCCTAATTGTAAATTTGATTTTACATTTTACGCCGCCTAAAGCCGAAACCACAAGAGAAAGTATTTCAACTATTATGATCAAAATAATTAATATTAGCCTAAATAAATAAAAACATTGTGTTATTGGGTAATTTTTGAGAGTGTGTTTAGAAACTTAAACTTCCGTTAAATCAACTCATTGCTGTACGTAGCGGCCGACGGAACACAGTAAGCTTGAAAACAAGTTCGAATACTACTGCCTTTGTACAATCGACGGAATATTGTTATTCGCATTTAGAAACAAATTTTTTATTAACACTTCATTTTATATTTCAACGTTCTAGAAGAAGGCATACAGAACCTGCAAACAAATTTGGGTTTTCGATCAAATTAGTAATGGCTGAAAAAATCCATTTTGTACAGTGACGTCACATCACGGCATTCACACAACGATCAGAAGTCACAAATCGAGTAGCTCGTAGTAGTGTGATTAATCTTTTCATGGTGGTATTGGTGAAAACGCGAAAAGTTATGGCGTCGTTCGGTTGTATCTCTCATTCGCTAATAAATCTTACTTTTTAAGGGTACATCCACTAAAGAATTTCAACTTTTAACTATCACTACACCTTGCGACATTACACTCATTAAACCTCGCCTCGGTTTGGTCACTGCTTCTGTGTGTTATCACCGATGGAAAAACAAATAAAATGCAACCACAATAACTCCACCGTTGTCCGTCTGATCACTAATGCAGCATATGCCGGTAGCATCAACAAACCATAAAAAGCGGCGCGTCACGATAAAAACAAAACATAAAACCTGTCCACATAAAAGAGAGAGGCCTTATAGCGTTTCAACTTTTGTGAGAGTGAACAGGAAATATGGTTGGTTTCGTTAAGTTTTTCCATCTTCTTTTGCGCGTTCCTTTTCTCACATTCTCGCTCTCGTGCAGATTCACACATACAATCAGGGCAGTACTTTCGTCAAGTCGTTTTGGCTGCTCTCTGGAGAGTATTTAGAAGCTAGCGGCTCGCCAGCGGAGCATGGCAGCCATAACTCAATCCAACTGTTTGTCGGTGTGAGTGTGGAAAATAAATTTAACTTCAAGGAATATGTACATGCAAAAGGAAAAACGCTTGCGCACGTACAATCAAAGCGAACTGTGTAAAATATGGAAATGTATCGATACTAATAAAGCGATGGAATTCTGGGTTTCATTCGTTGGGGTGCCTGAGACTTCTGACTTCCTCAATGCTGTAGAATAATAGCGCGAATTTAAAGCTGTTATTACGGCAATCATGGAAAATTGCGCGATTATAGGCAAATATCAATTTGTGATTTCATAGTGTATTTGTCGGGTATAGTTCGCTTTAAAAATAGGAAAGAACTTTATAGAATGGTTATAATCAAGTTGAATGTAGACATGATCTTCCCTGACTATTAGTAATTTTGAACAGCATCTAAAGGTTGTAGTCATGAGCGATGGGACTTCCAGAAATAATACAAATTACATTGATAAAAAAAAACTCTTCATTAAAACCAAACCATAACGAATAAGGAAGTGTTAAATTTTCCACATCATTCCTTGTTACTACACTAAACGATTATCTTGGCTCGGTGATCTACTCTCCTGTTCAATCGAAATTCGGGGAAGATTCTCAACCTTCTTTTGTTTGAATATTTTTATAAAGACCCCTTTATAGTCTGTAGAAATTTATGTCTATATGCATTTTTGAATTCTTTTTGTGCGTGGCTTTTGTTGCTTCGAATTTTCTTTTGCGCCACGAAACACCGCTGCTTTTGGACCCAATGATTTAGGATAAAGATCCCTTCCCCTGTATTGGATGAAAGACAGGACTTAGGATAAACCTGGTAAAATTAAAGGCGGCAGTTTAGTTTTTGCTGAAATTCGGAATGAAACAGTTCGGGTTCATCTCAGTTAGAAATTGGACGCAGTGTGCAAATATCAAACTATGCTAGTTTGTCAGACTGTAGATGTGCTCAACAATTTTTCCCATCCTGCACACCTCGGCAGGGGTCATTTCGAATATGACTATAAAAAATGAAATTGCATCTGGTTCCAAAGTTGAGTACTGTAAACAGAGCAAAACAAACCACCTACCGAATTATTGTTAGCAGAAAAGATGTTTTATGGTGTTACGTAATTGTACTATTGGCATGTGAAACCTGCAGTGATCCGGAGGTGTAAGGTTCCCGAAACGAATTGATAAGCAAAGGTAAAAAAACAGTGCAATGTTAAGGTTGACGAATTGCAAGAAACAAAGCAAAAAATAAATAACAGGAAAGAACAGTTTTTTGCCGTAACCTACCTGCCAGCTATTTTCTTTAGCAAATTTTATTGCATCTCAAATCGCAAGAAAGTAATTCAAAGTAGTCCAGTAAATCATGTTTAAATGTTAGATTTACAACCTACCATAAATCAGGCAATATTAAATCATCATATTTTTGGATCATAAGAAAAGAATTGCATTTTGGCTCTAGTATAGTGCAAAGTGCATGTGTATGTGTATGTGTGTGTCAGTGGCTATGCCAACTCAGCAACTCCCCTCTGGGAAGTACTTCGAGTAAGCAACGAAAGTCCTCTGGGAAATCTTTCGTTTTGACTGGAAAACTACCCATCCCGTATCAGGGGCGAGGGCAAAAGGAAATCCTAGCAAATTTAGTGTCGGTTTATGCTTTATTTTCCAAATTCTCGAATCGAACTGGAGCCTGAGTGTGGTGGAAGTTTACATGAGCTGAGATTTTCTGTGGCAGTATTTTTTTTATGAACAATATAAAGTTTTTTTTTCTGTTATTTATAACTCAACTCTGCTCCAACAGCTACAGAAAGTGTGAAATATGTTCTCTTCAGTGTGTGCCGTTTTCTTAGAGAGCGGATTTTGCTAGTCGAACTTCAGAAAAAAGCGAACTGAATAAACTTTTTGCTCCATTCTCATAGCACTGAAAAGGAAAAAGATGCTTCAAATGCAGATTTTCCTGCAGGGTAAAAAGAGTACTGAAGCAAAAGGATGTAATAAATATATGATTTGAATAATAATTTTCCTCTTCTGATCGTACGGCTACGCATTGAATATTCGCTGAGCATAATCGAAATCGTAACTCAACCGGAAAACTATCTTAATTTGGTGCAAAATTCTCCCTCTTGTTTCGAAGTCGACGTTATCCTAGTAGAAGTCGACCACAAACCACCCCCTGTTTGGACAAAAAGCAATTATCTTCGATGCTAAGAAATTGTTTTTTCAACTGGCTGCCCCACTTGAGCTTACCCGCAATAGCCAATTACTCAGTAGATTCGTTGGTTCCCTTGGCGCTGTATCGAATTGCCATGTACGGCAAAATATACTACGGAACCGATAAAAAAAAGAGTCAGATGTGTTCGAGGGTGGGAAATTAATTTACGATAAATCGAGTCTAAAACAACACTGAAACACAGATAATTTTAACTTTATTCCTTATTTATGCATCGATTTTGCCACCGTTTTTCGGTAGCTCAGTGGGAATAATAAAGTTTCTTCTGAAGCGAAGTTCAAAAGAAAACATTGAAACGCAGACGAGATTTATACGTCTGAAGATTACCGAATATCGTTAGCCTGTGTTTGTGAGGAAAATGTAATTAGATGTGGTCAATGAATAAAATAGAACAGCAGTGAGTGACGCTCTATATTGACGTATTGAGTTTTCTATTTTTGTGAATATAAAGAAATATACAGTAAATATTGATAGACACTATTCGAATTAAATTAAATTTAAATTAAATTAAATGAACAAAGTTGCGGTGACCAGAACAAAAAAAGAAAGACTACTCGAATTAGTTCAATCAGCTAAATCAAAGCTACGATATTGTCTTTCCTTTATGTCGCTATCAGAAAACCCACCCATGTATAGTCACAACTTGTGCGGCGACAGTTGCAGTTCAATAAAAGAACTTTCCTATTTTTGGTATTATCAGTTTTTAATGAATACTGAAACATTCAGCTTAGTAAAAATAATAGTTCGATTGAAAGAATATTATGTCATTTGAGTGTCAAAAACCACATATTTCTACGTTGGTTTTTAAATATGCCCACATAATTTTAATAGAAGACATATGTATTAAAAATTAAAAAAAAAATATCGGGCTCAAAAATATCGTGTAATTCAATTAAAAAATATCGTGCCAAATATTCGAGCATATTTTTTTTAGTAAATGCATATTCAAGATATATTTGGCCCTATATGCATAGGGCGCTGGTCTTACAAGCCAGTTGTCATATGTTCGAGCTTTCAAGGTTTCTTAGTGTCAGTAGGATCCATAGTACTAATCATGCAATGATTCTGTACACTAAGAATCGGCTGCGAAGTCTGTTGAAACAGAAAGGCCAAATTCCACAAAAGGAATGTAATGCCAGGACTTTGCCTTTTATATTCAAGATTTGGAAAATAAATGCAGATTGTAACAGCTATCGCGATAAATGGTGTTACGAAATATGATTAAGCAAACAAGAATAAGTGTAACTAGGCCAAACATTTCAAAAAAATTCGAATCATGTTCATCACTTCAAAATAATCGTCTTTTGACTCCTTTCATCAAGTTTTGTAAAAGCATATATTGTTGCTTCTCATGCCGCAAAACACCGGTTTGCTTCTTTTAGAGATTTCGCTTATCCAATACATTTCTATTGGATGATAGTCGAAAATTTTCTCGAATTGGAGGGAATTCTGGTATGTTAGTAAAGTGATTGCTCTTTGTTACTACCTGAACGTTGCTCGCAGCACTCCACTCTTTTTTACATGAAAATATAATGCCAAATACTACCAAACAGAATGGTTTACAGAAACTCCAACTCATAAATTTCGTAGTTGATTTTTCCATTTGAATATTGCTCTGCAAGCCACCGGTACATATAGCCTGCCAAACGAGATATATCTTCGCAAACTGCGACTGACTATTGTGTTTGAAAATCTTAACTTGTTTCCGTAGTCAATAATCATAAAACTTTTCAATGTCTTTAGACTTCATCATCAAACTTTGTTGGCATTGTACTGCCTTGATAGATTATTTATTTACTTAACAGTCACGGTTTGGATTTACCACCATGACGACAGTACAGTTCTCTGTTTAGCATAATGCCAAGCTGTACACGACACTTACCTTCGACAACTTATACGGAGTCGTTGGGGTTCCTCTTGAAACTGCTACACACTCTTTTCCTCTACACACAGCCTGTTTGACGCGAGAGTACTTGGGATTTTCGTGATGCGCGAGCAAAGTTTTGACACTTTGTTCATCTTGTCCTTGTAACAACATTTTGTTTTCATTGTAAAATTCTGTATACCAGACCAAACTAAACAGATTGATGAAAGTATATATAAAACGTCTGCTTCATATACATACAATTGAAATATTTTCAAAACACTCCAGATACTTTTTTATCATTTCGTAATTTATTTTAAAGTTTTAAGGGGGAAAAACAATAAGAATCGATTATGCGTTTGACAATACCATAACCTAAGCATAGAGTCAAGTGATAACCGATCATCGACAATTACCACAAAAAAACGAGTTCCCAAACACCATGTCGGTGCTTGTTTATCCCACCCTTTTGTTTTCTCCAACACGAAAAACTAAATGAATATAGGATTGTCGTTTCAAATAAAACAATAATCATTACAATTACTCCAGCCACCAACAAAACGCTACCCTGCGGGGCTGTTCAGTAATATCCTATATCAGGATGAAATAAACTTCTGTATTATGTGGAACGAGAGTCACTGCAAACTGAAAATACATCTATATAAAGGTAAAAAGTAGGCGAACGAGCGAAAATTTCCAAAAGTTGCAAGGATGAGTAATGTACCATACACAGTGTTTATTATCTCCCTATTATAAATCCTCAATGTTAAAGCTATAAGGTGGGATACAAGAGGCAGGAGACGGAAAATCGTACATAAATACTCATATATGTACGGCAGCAGTTTTGTTCTCGTTTATTGTTCGGTTATAAAAGCATTAAAAAAAAAATTGCACATTTTCGTTGCACGGTTCCGATCCGTCGATTGTCCTCGCGTTTCTACACAATAATATTCGAATATTGGGAAAGCAGCTAGTTGTTGAAATTTTGTTTATTTCGTTTCATATTAGACATATTTTCCATTTGCAAATGTATTTCATTCCGTCTAACAGTGAGTATGCGAGTTTGATTGACATGGGCCTTTCTCACAACTTCGTAAAAAACCACGATGGAGTATTTAAAGGCAGAATTTAATTTAAAGAATGGTTAATTCTACAATCGTACTGACTCTCAGAATTTTTCCAGCTCGAGATTCATAACATGCATCATCTAGCTTGTGGAACCATTCCTTCTGAAACGTCGACACAGAACAAAAGGAAGTAATGCACATATTAATACTTCACTATTATTTCTGAATGAGTTTTTTTTTTGCAAAACGTTCATATATAGTATTTCTTCTTCAGTTCATCTCAAATGATATTTAATTAAATTTGACTAGATATGATAGCTTACCGAGCAAACGTGCTAAATGTTTTTCTGCGTTTAAGTATCGAACAAACTATCTATCAATAAAAGGTTGAATTCAAAAAGTCTCTTTGCATCCGAAATCTCTACTATTCATAACTGTAGGACTCTAACAAATATTTCCACTATTGTGACTATAATGAAAATAAAGTGCCATTAATAATGTTATCCAACTGTTGGACAGTTTCAATCTTCATTTGATATCTATTTATTTCATCCCGGCTTCAACCTAATTGTGGTCGATTGCCGGGGTGTAGTTTCAAACCTTCTCTAAATAAAAACAATACACTTGCTATTTTTTTTATGAAACGAAATAGTTTAGCAATGAACAAACTCAGTGATGGCTTCAACACTTTCGATCCAAATTTTCTAAACTCTATATCTGAACCGATAGTGTGTCACTGTAAATTGGATGGTATAATGTCAATTTCCCTAAACAAAAAACGTAATAGCATCAGTAAACCGCCTCCTATTGTTTGATACTGTCGAATGAAGCAGTAACGCGATGCGTTTTATGACTATCCTGCAAGCACGAGTGCTCACAAATGAATAGTTTATATATATATATATATATATATATCCTTTCTGACCTGAATGCATGCCGCCAAGCCAACCAATCCAGGAAGAAACTAACTCTCAGGAATAAATGTGCAAATTTTATAATTACTGTTGTTTATTCACAGTACGCTAACGCCGATCGGAAATGATAAAATTCATTTGAATAAACCAGGACCGGGCTGGACCGCTGGAGCTCGGAACTGTAATCAAGTGCCATTATGGGCTGTTGTAATGGTAGACTAACGCAATAATAAGCTTTTTCTCACCAGGCGACATTCGAATCGAGCGTTGGTAATAAAGTGATAAATTATTACACAAAATTGGGCTTACTTATCCTAAGAAGGCGGCAGCCCAGTTTGATAATTATTATGGTTTAGCTATTGCCGAAAATAATACGTTTTCAATTTTTGACACAATAAATCTACCCTTGCTTGTATGAAATGTCATCGAGCAAACATAAGGCGATTGCCCAGAAAGACAAAAATCATTATATGAAAAAGTAAACCGAAAAATAAATTTAAACTGTGGTCTTCAAAAAAAAAAAACGATTCATTGTCGACGGTCACAATGTTTCAGTGATTTACTGACGTTCTGCCCCAAAAGCATCCCGTCGAAAATCTGATTTTCCCCGTGCAACTGGCTTAAAATCTCACATATTTGTTTAATAGTCGAATTGCCTACGGAAAGAGAAAACTCGTGGCTGGAGCACCGTCGAAAAACATCCTCGCTCACAACGTGCTCCCAGCAAGAACACTGGCGTGCAGTAGTTAGTTTATGACAAATTTACAGCTCGCCCGGAATGTATTCCACTAACAGAGGAGTGGAGGTTTTATCAGTTCTGGCATTGGGCTTGACTGGGATCTTTCGATGCCCTACGGGCTTTCATTGCTCGGTTTGTAATTTTCTGTCCTATCCTTTGATTGTGCTAAGTTCAGTGTATCGAAATCTGCCAAACAAGTGGCATGGCAAGAGATGTTGAGGAGGGATTTCTACCTTCCATCCTCTTTAGCTGATAATAAACCAATTATTTTTTGCACTCATCGTGAGCCGATGCAACCAGGGTAGTGAACTTCACAGTAGAAGGCAACGGGAGTGTGAAAATGTAGTGGTGAGGAAGGAAGAAATTACAATTGGAATATAATTGGGAAAATTATTTATTGATATCATTTAAATCACAATTCAAGTGTATTTTTTTTAATTATTAACGTAGCATGATTTACAATATCGTGAAGAAGTTTTCAGAGGGTGTTCCATAAATCAGCGACAGATGCCAGAACGGTAGCGATAATGTTGAATGATTACACATGAGGATTTTATTCCCGTCGCAATGGTGGCTGGGCACGTCCTAATTGAATCTTTCATCCACTTCCAATTGTCGACTTGCCTTTGAGATAGTAACTGGAGCCGGTCGTTATGGAGAGACAACTTTTTGATTCGAGCAACCGACACCGGCGACCGATGAAACGAGTTGAGATGTTTCTGCGATTGCCTTCTGCGAGTCAGTTCAGAAAATAATAATGTTAAAAAGCCAGAGAAATCTTAGGAATGAAGCTTCTTTCCATATTTGAGAGCTTCTGATTTCGCTGTAGCCAGCGTATGAATAATTTATTAATTTCAACTAAAAACTGTTGTCACACTGCTACTTTGTGGCTGTCCGCTGGTTTACCACTTTTGGACCAAACTGCCATGATGATGACCATATCAGTAAGGGAATCGGAATAACTTTGGAGCGCACAGCTTGCGATAGCCACCCATTTTGTGCCATTTTCCGATTAAAGCAAAATTAAAATACATAAATTATTCATTAAGATGCCAAACGAATAACATGTTGAAATAAATCAATTTAAAGAAAGAAAGAAAAAACTCACGCTGAAAGCTCAACAAGAGAGCGTTTCTTTGTTGGTCTTACCAGCATCATCAGCCAGCTCAGAGCCACCAATCAAATGTGGACGATGGCTGACTTACGATACATACATTTTCATCTCATTCGATGCACAACGCGGCTGCTTACCTGGACGGAAATGCATCGGCATTTTGCTGCAAACTGTGCATTGCAAGTGACATCTCGTGAGTCAACTTTCGATCGAAGCCAATAACCTCCTTTCTCTGTATCATGAGTTCAATAAAGTACACTTTCAGCACGATATTTTTCCTTAATTTTGAACCACTTTATGCAATTGTTTAGATTTTCCATGGCACTCTGGGATCGCATCGTGACCCGACTGAAACTGCAAAAACTTGCCGAGAGAATGCTGCATATTGAATATGTATTTTTCATCGTCTAACATTGCCAGGTTTTGCAGTGGTAAAAGGGCCGATTATTATGCAGCTTCCCGCTTCTAATACAACAAAGAGGTGATTATCTAAACATTATTCATGCAGCTACCACAAGCGTGCTACGGAGTGCTGACATGTCGAGGAGACCCTTATTTAAACCGTTTTGCAAAATCCCGGTTGCAAGGAATTCGCCTAGTAAACTCGACCGTTGTTTGGCAGTGACCGTTTCGTTTCAGCTTTGGGGCCGGGCCGTTGGTAAGAAATTGCCTGTTAGGCTGTAAAAAAATCCCCACAATTCACCTTCGAATTCCCTTCCATTGATTGGCCGAGCTATGTCTTGCGAACAGAAAATAACGAGGATACAGCAAAAGCATTTCACGTTGGAATCTTAAGAAGGTGTACGGTTTTCTGCTCATTATCCAGTAGCAAGTAGTGTATTTTGAGATCGGTGGAGCTCACATATTGCTCGAGTATAGGAAAATCTCTGCATAAGCACAAGTTTGCTTCTGGATTACCTAATCTTTGAATAGAGTTTCGTAGTTGAAGGTAGATTTCCACATGTTAGTAACATTTTTCACGGCCCAACCTAGTTTCAGTTGTGGACGCCTTCGCGAGAGAAAACCAATGGAACGTGGTACAATGCAGCGCATTTTTTCAGTAATCCTTATATACTGTGCTACTGCACTCAACCATTGCTTGTCGCGGTTATGTGTTTTGTTGCATTTCGTAAACGCTGCTGTTCTGCTAACCAGGAGATAATTTAAGCTTCACCAGAATCTAGGGAATTGTTGTTAGACCAACAGCAGCAGCAGCAACAACAACAACACACCAACAGCTTTGAATAGTTTCCTCGTCGGTGTGATAGAGAGGAAGATAATAAGAGTCATGGAGCGAGGCCAAAGGCTAATGGTTGTGGAAGTGGTTAAACGGGAGGCATGGTGGGCAAGGTAGAGTTGTATTCAATCTATTTTGCATGTAGCCACGCTCTGTTGTCGGATGAATCTCTCATAGCTGGGATGCTGTTCGTTCAAGAGACGTAAATATGTGTATGTCGAGTATCTATTTGCGAGATGTTTTGTAATTACTGCATTAATTAAGTGGAAGTCTTAAGGGCGATAATTCTAATAAAAGGTCGAGTATGCGGCCGAGGTACGAGTAAACATTTCTCATTCTGTGTCAGGAGGCAGCTGGAGGAGCTGCAACAACGGAGGCCAAGTGGATGCGGTTACTGCAACAGCAAACACGATAATTAAATTTTTGAAATGATTCCCTATCCGGGAAAGTGAGTTCTATGCGCACTGGACTTGATCGTTTTAAACCGCAAATTCGTTGCATAATTCTGGTTCAATCCAGTCGATAATATAACTGCAGTGTTCTCTAATGTGCTCAGTAAACAATCTAAATAAAATTATTAGCTCCATTCAACACTCAATAAAAAATGCCACACAATTGCTATTTGAGCGCCTTATGTTGGGATTAGTGTTGACTCATGAAAACATGTTTTATTCTGTAGTTTATGTAGTGCTAGCAAAGACCTATATCTTGTTTGCATTTGTGGCATTCCGCAAGTCCAAAGCATTAACACAAAAAAATCATTCACTCTCTATCAAACGCTCGCCGATCTCTACTGGAATATATTATCGGAATCGAGTGCTTCCGTTTTGGAGAAAGGAAACGGGAAACCGTGCATATTCTCATGAATAATGGATCGCCAGACTCGGAGAAAGGAAGCTAGATTCCGTATCATAAATCTCTGATATGAATTTCTTTACTCCATGACGCATGACATCTAGCTATCGAACAAGGTTCGAGCGAATAGGGAGCAGAAGAAACGTCTCCAGTAATATAGGATCATTCCATAGAAGCAAATTCTTGCAGACGCTAGCTATATTACTAATTTGACACGTAATTTAAGACTGAAAACAACCCATTTTCTTATCGCAGCCATGGAAATTGCGACCCTTTTTGTCATACAATCACGTGCCATCTCCTCCCCCATAATCACCCTTCTTTATATAAATTTCCGTAAAATTTGATCTGCAAGAACAATAATTCAATTTAAGGAAGATTTACGACTCCACCAAGAAGGTGATTCTCCTTAGGATTTGCTCTTAGTGCTAGTGTATAAATTCGAAAAACTCATATAACCTCACGTTTGCAGAGCAATTGAACGAAACTTCGTATGGTCGTCAGCTCCCGAGAGGATTAAAATATGAGCCAAGATTTATGGCAGCCATGGCGCCCTCAAACCTCGACCAATACATATGTGGAATCTCTTGGAAAGTTGTCCGATTTTGTTCCGGTCTTGCTGCTGTTTCTACGTCTCTTGGATTTATTGCCTTATATTGCTTCCCTTATTTATTCAATCGATGGTCATTGATAATGAACCCAAGGCAAGAGAACTACATCGCAACTCTATGAGCACTGCCGAGAGGTTTTGCTGCCGATGCCAAAACTCATACTCATATGCGACAAGGGAAGTGCGACTTCGATACAGATAATTTTGCCTTCGGTTTTAGATTCTAAATTGCACGCATATGGTCAATAAATTTTTGAACTAAATTGAGACCGAAACATTCCGCACACACTCGTATCCTCTATGCGAGAACGGGACTACGATGTTGGTCTAGGTCTAACTTGAACTGAGAGTCAAATTGTGCAAATTCTTGCTACCATAAGCCAAAGTCGAGAGGGGGAAATTGAATGGGAATAAATTTACAATTGAAAGTTCGCCAAACGATGGCAAAAGTCCGTAGCAAATTTCATTTATTCACATTCGATACCGTGGAAGAGTTGGAAGCGAACCATCTGCCACAGAGCTTCCCCACACAAGCGTTGACCGCGTTGGAAGGAAGTAGAATCTTTATTTAAAATTCATTGGCACTCTACAAAAAATAATTCGCGCAAAATAACACCGGTAGAATTAACCCTAACTGACAACAATTCGAAAACTACCGAAAGAGACAATTTGAAGAATTGGTACTAATTTATATGCGAAAATTTGAAAAAAATGACCTCGACATTCCGAGACAAAACGTTCACAAAAAAAAGTCGCAACAGAAGTACTGACTTACTTCTGAATGTAGCGAGCTAAGATCAATAAAATTACTTTTCTGTAATTTAAATTGTGCATCGAAAACACCAAACTACTTCAGCATGGATGGACGATGCAAGAAAGAGTTAATGTGCGACCATATTTTTCCATCCACCATGTCGTGTTTCCCTCTTTCTCTCTCTCTCTCTCTCTCTCTCTCTCTCTTTCTCTTTGTCTCTCGTTCTCTTGCTAGCCTTCATAAACATACATACAAAGCAACTCAGCATCATTCCAGTATCCAATTCGTTGAATCGCCAGTCGCGATCGGTACAAGTTTTTCACCACATATTCTTCCAACTCGTTATAGGAAGATCAGAAACATGGCATACAGCATAGCAGCACAAAAGGAACGGAGATGTTGTCGTTGTAGGATCCAGCTTCTTTTACATCTGCATTTCTTCTTTTTTTCTACGTATTTTAGTTCGTGGCTTTTGTATAACATTTTGCAATACGCTTTTTTGATTTAAAAGTTTATAATAAAAATGGATCTCGGCACATCATTAAGAAATACGGTTTAATAAATTTATTGCCCTCCAATGTGTGCCTTCTCTTTTATGGGTTTATTTTCTCTGACCCGCGTTTTAATCAGTCGTGAATCAGTTAAACATGAACATTTCTGGATAAATGAACGGAAATTGCGGGTCGCTCGGTAATAAAGCTTCTGACGAGTATGAACACAAAACCTTAATTCTAAATTCGACTCAATATTCGATATAATACTTCTTTTCGTACTGTTTCCATAGAGAATAACTATTTTTTATTGCACAGAATACTCCACCTCGTTTGCATCGCTTTCCGTTATCCTTCCAAATTCAATCACATTCCAACCCCGCATGCAACTGTCATGGTTTTATTTGGTCGATGAACATATGCAGCCAGGAGTATGATGTGCATGTGCATAAAACAATGACGACCCACAGTGAGACCAAGAAGAGTAACACAAATAACAGAAAGAAGAAGACATAACCACGCTTGCATGCAATCTGTACTGCTGCAATCAGCGACGTCGTCCCACGTGAATTCTGTTTTCTTCCAACTCGCACCGAAACGGCCAGCTCAGAGAGAACTCTTCTCACACATTCGATTCGATTTACACATTGATATGGTTTAGTTGCTAGCTATGCTGGACTATACTATTTTATGTTTTCTTGCCATCGTAGAGCAACTTACACTGCTTGAGACTGGTGGAAATGGACGGAAAACCGTGGAATATCAAACCAGGAACAATTGTTTGTCAACGAATAGTCATAAATTTCAATTGCATCCGCTGCCGTTGCTGCGCCTGTCATTGCCCCCACGATCAGCATGATGATGGTGCATTTTCCCCTTCCTTTATAAGTTTCTCTCTCCATTTCTCAGCGGAAAACTTCTTGACTACGGTTGCATAAACTCGGCATTACGGATGGAGGAAATGTAAACATGACCGGACTGCAGTCGCACTGAGTAGTGAAAATTCGATCAAACGATGGAGTATGCATTCATCTATGCATTGTCGATTCAGCACAAAGAGATTTTTTAAATAGACGAAACTTGGAAAGATGTTCACATTCTCAAAATGGTTTTTAAATTTTTGAACATTGTATAAAGATTTCACGTAGCACGTACACAGAGTTTATGCAAAACTACCAATGACATTCAAAACCATTGAAGCGTTAATAATAAATTTCCATAAAAATGTAGCCGAAGGGCTAATTGCTATCCTTGAAGCTGTGAATTCGGTTGAAAAAATGCAACAAATACTGTTTTTTATGGATTAGTTAAAATTTTTACTTGACCTCCCTGCTTAAAAAAAATATATATATATATATATATATATATATATATATATATATATATATATATATATATATATATATATATATATATATATAGAATAGAACATCGGCTCAAACTGACTAGCCTGTTTCGACAATTTGCTGTCCTTGTAGAACAGTCCAACCGATAAAATCCTGTGGCGATACGCGCTACTTCGCTAGAATCCGTGCAATGCTTGCTCTAACCTCCTTCGCTCCCGTCATTGCTCTCACTCTATGTCTGGGCTAGACAACGGCAACCATAATTTAGCATTTAAAAAGGATATACGACTAAACTGCAATGCATATAAATTTTATGGTGTTTTTACGCTTACCCATGTTTGGGTTTTGTGTGAGTTTTGCAAACAGCTTGTTATTTTTTTTTGCAAGCATTCGAAGAAAGTACAGGCGAAACACCAAAGTAAATTTGTGTGATTGTTTCGTTTTCACATTTCGTTCTTTCGCATTTTGTTACTCAATAAACGGTTTGCTTTGCCTGTTACGTAAGATCGCATTGACGCTGTGCTGCCGGCAGGAGCAAAACGGACTGAAACTTTCTAAATTAGCCAATAAATCATATTTCAACCTTTGGCCTTAAACTTTCTCCTTTTGCCTTTGAAGCTTATCCTTTTTGCGCCACAGGGAAAGAGCAGCAAGGTAACTTTCACCCATCTCCGCTTCTAAAGTATTCTCTAGCTCAATCATAATTTCAGTTGTCATGAACATCAGTATGTGGATTCCGTTGAATATAAACAGATTGTTTTTATGTACTTGAAATCAATCAGTAGTTATTAGTGAGAACATTTTTAGTTTGATATTGAATAACCACCAGCAATATAAACGATGGCAAATCGAGATTGTTAATCAATGAACAGTGTGCAGTTTTATAATAAGTGCTTCCGGCAGAGTTTATTATTGCATACCTGGCACCGGACCCGTTACCATGAGTACAATAACTTTCCACATCTGTGTAGTACGAGTGAACCCAACGCGCCAGGATAATAATTTAATATTATAATTTATAACTCAATATGGGCTAATGTGATAACAAACGCATTAAAACAGTTTTATTAATTGCGCTCATTTTTCCGACGCTCGGATTTTCCATGCCCCGTAGTCACCTGGTAATGGAAAGGCACTCCAACCAACTCACCATTCATGCGTTGCGGTTATAAAACGCCCCGGTCTGCTTTTTACCTCCTCCATCCATACTGTCAAAATCCGCTCGTCGCAACAATATTCACTCGGTTTTTCCTTCCTGGTATAGCTGCTTCTATTTTACCGATGATCCCGAGGGTTCAATATATTACGGATGCCCTCTGACACGGCACTTGCAACTTTTCAACCTTTTGTGTTCGTGTATGTAAGAGATAGCATGTGTGTATGTGAGGAGTGACTGTTTTGCGGTGTGGGGGTGTTATAAATTTCAACACTCCCGTATACCCGCAGGCTTGTACAGCCAAAGTTCGGTGGGTGGAAGTCGACAGTTCAAGCTTCCCACAGAACGCAGCATCAGAATTGGAAACTGAAGTGGGCCTTCTAGGACCTCCATGGTGGGTGGTAAACAATACGATCCCACCCTCGGATGCCACCGTTGATACATAAATACAAACACTGATAAACTCGAAATGGTTTCATAAATTATACGGCCTCGGGTTTTTCAGTCAACGTGTGCCATCGCAGGATTCAAGCCTTGAGAGAAACTCGACAGGCCAGGAAGAGTACGTGTGTGTGTTTGTGCTACTCCCATGCTCCAATAGATAGCCCGAGAGAATGCACAGGACGAACGAACAAGAGATAAACGTGTGCGGCACATTCTCACATCGTGCGGCTGGTGGCGACGCAAGGACGTAGATTTATCTCTCTAACAAAATCAAGGAACATAAATTTAAACGGTATCTAATTTTAAATAAATCGCCATCGACATTGCACACCGATGGGAAATGAATGTAATTTTTGCAGTCTAACGTACAATTTGTCAAATAATTTTCGGATTAGACAAATTTCACTAACAGTAGATAGAACTGTTGTTCGGTGATGGTGGTAGCGCATGGTGTTTGGTGAATATATTTGATTAGATGACATTTATTAAGCTTAAGATGATATTATTTTGCCATGTTTTCATTTCAACTGCAACCATATTCTTTTTCAGGTGAGTGAAAAGTCCTGTTCTTTAATCGTAAGTAAACTAGTTTTGTTTCTTTTCAATAGATCTTTTCTCAGCTCATAAATAATTCATTTGCCACCGGAATTCACTTTTCGACGCGGTGAGGGAAAAATTCAATAATCAAAAACCGAAGAAGTGTTTCATAAATTGAATTGCATGCAAATCAAGAAAGGCAAGAACAACAAAAACTTACTTTTCCCTTTATACTGGCACATGCTTCTTGTCCACTGTTTGCTGATTGTAGATAGTGATGGGAATGGAACTTGGGAAAGACAACCAAAAGGAGGTAGTATTTGTTTTTTTTTCTGCTATGCAGACTATTTTTGCTGCGGAAAAGCAAATAGAAGGGAAAATTAACGAAAGGCTTACGAACTAAATAACTTTTCTGGTGCTTTTATTTTTATTAAAAAACGAAAGAAAGAAGTGCGTCGTGTTGTTTTTTCCGCAGTGACCAGGAAAATTCCCATATTTTTTCTTATTCTAGCAATCCGTTGATTTTATGCAGCAGTACGTTTTGCTCCTCTTTTCATTCTTCCAGAAGACAAACAAATAAAGTGAAAAGTGAGCTAGAAAAAAAGTACTGCTCTGCTCCATTTATGTTGCAAAATAGGAAACTCTTTTCACCTACCTCATAATCCAAGTCACGAGCAACACAAAAGGAGTGGGAGTATACATACGTTGGTGGTGAACATGAAAAGTAAATATTTTTATGCTAATATTATGATTTTATGTTCTGTACATATATTGAAGGTTTCTTTTGCCCGTTGTCAAGTAAGTCTCTCACCAAAGTAGAAGTTAATGCACCAAAGCTAGTTTGCTCATATGCCAGACTATGGCCGTTTGAACGAAGAAGGGATACACGATAATATCCCCTGATGTATGCACAAACGTATTGGCATGTACAACTGCAATCCAACGTGGAATAAAACACGATTTTGCACAATATATTTCCAATGTATTCAAATTTACAGATAAAACTTTTTCTGTGACAATACTTCCTGTGGTACGGTTTTTGTTCTCATTTTCATGGGCTTCAATCTTTCGAGATTTTCATGGAATTTAAATAAATGCATAATTCACGTCCGCTATCCTGTCTGTCTGGAAACGTACCTACTCCGACATTGAATTACGACGATTATGCAGGAGGAGGGCAACAAAACTGACAGTACCGTAGCTTCCTATTTAAATTGATGTTCTGCCATGTTAGCGAGCTGATCTTGTTTCGTTCATTCAGCATTAACGTGAATCCGTTGTGCAAGTTTACAACATGTGAAATTTTGTTTCATGTATTATAAGAATATTAAATCATGAAAGCAGAATGAAACTTTTATGTCGGAATATTCCATACACTTAATTTGTTAAAAAAATACACAATATTAACTGCGGTTGCTTGAATTAACGTACGATATATGTGCTGTAGAAAGGTAAAAACCTCTATAATCGAAACAAAAAAAATAAGTCGATCTTTTTAACTCAGTTATTGCGAAAAAATTGGATACGGAACTCAAAATGTTGGTAAGAAACTGATACAAGACATGACGATAACTGATAACGTTTCCTCAATATTGTAGTATCTAGAATATATAATTTCATACCACTATTCAAAGCATTTGCTAAACAATATCATGAAACTTAATAAGGTACTTGACATGAATCCACAAAATAGTGATGCGCCAATGTTAGGTACTATTGAACTATTGAAACTTCTCAAGAAATAGAAACAAAGCTCAGAAAAAGCAAGAAACCAAGTAGTAATTATGAAATCAAAGCAGAACGTTTGGAAGATATTGATTCAAACTAGAGATATTTTACAAAAAATACTTAGTTTACTAGTGTTTCTTTTATAATAAAATATTTTATCGGATCAATGAACAGGTCTGATCAACATTATTACTCTGCAATATATTTAAATAATCTCTAACCATTTGCATTGCATCTATGTGCCTCAACAAGTTAAAAAGTTAATAATAATGCTCTGAAAATAAAAAAAAACAACTGTACCTACTTCAGATCGTATTAGGTTTAGGTTTACCACTTCACTTCAATTAGTATTAAAACCAAACCACAATGCGAAGCGTAAAACAATCCAAACGGTCATATGCACTTCTGCACAAAACGGTTCCCACGAGGTACCAAAACCTAAATGACCAAACCACAATGTTCGATTGCTATCTACACAAGCAAACGACAAAATGACACAAAGCGCACATTTTTTCGATTAGAAGTTTTTCAACTTTCATAAAAACTGCACCAAAGTGGAAGACATGGACACTTTATTTCGATGCCGTTTTGAATATTTCTAATATATTAACTTGCAATCGCAAGATGGTCAAACACATTAGATCAACGAAAATCCTTTTTGTTGTTCTCCTTCATCAAAAAGTGCCTGCAATGATGTATGCACCCGACAGCAGCCTTGCCAGCACAGCGAAATCTCCAACAGGTTGCCTTAAAAAACCAAACCAACAAGCTAAATGTCGATCCTGTTTTGGGTTGCTCCTACACACACACACTAAATTGCCTCACCATACAAATCATGGCTGCTATCAACCCAAAACGGTCGTTCTTCTCCAGTACCACTGACTGCACAGATTTTGCCATTTTCTCTCGAGGAGATTTAAACACAATTAAAAACGCATTTGGGAAGCCTCCACAGCAGCTTGGAGTCAGTTTATCGTTTTTGAACGCTTGAGTTTTTTGCATTTTTTGTTGAACTTTTGGTTATACTCTATTATGGCCAAAGGGCATAACTGTCAATGATGTTTTTTTTAATATTTATACATTTTTAGAAACTAATTTTGCTAATGCCAAAATTTTGCTTTTTAGCGAAATAAGAATTTATATATAATAATAAAAAATAATCGTACACCCTCATCATAAATTAGTTCCTTTGGTAAATGCATGATAACAATTCTTTAAAAATGTGCAAATGCATCAATTTTTTTATCTATCCACAGAAATGTGAATTGTTGTTGTTTTCTGTTGTTGAATCATTCCAAATAAAATTGTTTAGTTTAACACTGAGGGTGATATTTTAGATTTTCGTTCTTATCTTGACGGAACAGTTTCAGGCCAACACAAGGTTTACAAAACACCTCAAAACCTCTGTAGAATTTGTTGTAACATAGGGGAAAGGTGGCGATTCGTGCGCACTTAAGCTTTTTTAAGTATTTCAAATGAAATATTACTTTTTTCAAGATCATAAAAACGTCTACGGAAACTTCGAATCTTGCTTCAAAAATACCTCAAATGAACAAATTACAATTATTGTGTTGCTTATGAGCATGCAAGTCACGAAACGGTCATGTTTTGTTCCCAATGAATGGAAATCTGATTGACGTGTTTGCCAAATAATGCGAAAAGAAAGTTTTATTCAATACTATGAATATTGTTTCTTGAAACGACAATGGGTTAGTTTGTTTAGATACATTGTTTGACTTGAACTGTTTCACTAACGTAATTCTATAGAAAACAAACGATTATTTTCTACGACCCAAAAATTTTAGGTGAATGACAGATTTTATATCTACTTCTGCCGTATTAATATGCAAGTTAAAAGGAAAGGTGAAACGTGACCGAATGAAATTACTAGGTCCAAATCTAAATGTTTCACGTAAACATTCAACATTAACAGGATGAAATGGAAAAATTTTGTGGGTTATTACCCGCAATTTCTCTACTTTCAGTGTATTGCATTACATTGCTTCTATTGTTTTGTTTCATTTATTATTTTTTTCCATAATATTCGCAATGGAAGTAAGCAAAAAATGTGATGTAGATTGTCATCCTTGTGTTGCTCTGAAACTTTTTCGTTAACAGCTTATGGCAGCGTGATTTGGTTTTGAAAGACTAGATCTTATTATAAAAGAGATTTTGTTTACATTGCAACTATCCATGCTTTGGATGTGTGACTATTCATTTCAAGTCAATTTGATTACCATTGTAGTATTACTGTTTGTGATAGCTTCTGGCGTTTTGAATAACCTAACATAAACTGTGTTGCAATGCAGGCGAAAATACATAAAAATTTGGGCTATTGTTGAAACCCTCATGAAAATTACACGGTAACTGAAAAACCATAATCACAACAGCATTGCCGTTGTTCGAGCTGTAGCTGCCGAACGGGAACTGCATATTTCGGACGCTTTGCTCAAGGCTAGAAATTTCCTTCTCAAGAGGATACCCATTCACTTGGCGCTGCTCAATAATCACACAATATTAAGGTACACTCACGTAGCAATCAACCTCATCTTCCCCGGCTTCCTGTTCGTTGAATCAGGTCAAAATTGTTTTCTTGTTTCCAGGGAAATACATACAACAGCAACACCACCGATGGCAATGTACAATGCAGTGCTTCAATAATCTTTTCCTCATCTTTTTATCCGTATTGAAATTATTCAAATCAACCCCGTCGAAATGGCGGTCCTTACAGCAAACAGTGCAACAGGCAAAAAGTGCATTCGATGAAGAATGCTTTAGCCAATACTTGTGAAAAGGAGAAGATGAAAAATGTGGTACAAAAAGTGGAGAGAAATAAAATCATTGTTTGGGGTCATTATTTTTTATTCGCACTCTCTACCAAACCTGATAGCAAAGAATTGCTCGTCAGCTCTGCAGTGCAAGCAAAGGAGTTGCATGAGCCAGTGCAAAGGCATAATTTAGAGCGCACATCATCGTTCGCATATAGTGGTTAAGTGTGCCGTCGCTCCTTCCTCCAACACTTAGTCGATCACCTCTCGAAGACCGGTTGTCGAGGAGTTGAAAAAAAGGATTTCATTTTAATTTCAAGTCTTGTCTTTGCTTCCTTTGCGAGTCGAACAAAATTCCACGATGGTCTTGTTTTTACAACTCCCTTGTCTCCTTCGCGCTTCCATAGCAGTTTTCAGTCCAAGTGCAGCCAGCAATTTAAGTAAGCTTTTAGAGTCAAGTTTAATTTTCTTTTAAAGTTGAATTAAATTAAATGTAATTACATGCCCCTCTCGATACCCTTGCTTTGGTAGCAGTACCTTCGCTAAAGGTTTCGCAATAAGGCCAAATCGTTTGCGTCGATGTTGCTCTGCCGTTCGAACCGTTCGCTCAAGTCAATTAATTTTAATTTCTCGCTCATAAACTGGCTCTCGAAAACATTCTTCACATCTCTTGAGAAGCGTGTTTGATTGATGTTTTTGTCTTGGTCATTATTCTCTTACGTTTCTGGAATCATGCTACGGCCATTCCAGTGAAATTGGTGTCCTGGGATGTGTATGCCAACTGCTCTCTGATGATGTGACAATAGCCTCGGGGAGGTTCGCCCAACAAAATTGCGTTATTCAAGTAGCCAAAAACCAACGGTAATAAATACTTCGAAATTTTAAACTTTATGTTTTGTCTGCATATAAAATCTCGCCTTGGAGTACTCTTGCATTGCATTTTGTCTGGTGCCTATTTCTCGCTTCGTAGCATCAATTTTCCGCGCTTTTCCAGATCTGGGTTTCTGGCCACCGGACACCGGACATGCGATTTTCGTCCTAGCAAGGTTTGTCTTTCACACAACTATCTGGATTTCACATGTCGTGTGACACCACAATGGGCTTTTCTACCGGTTGAAAGTATCGTTGTTACAGTTGGATGTGAGAAGAGTATCCAGCAACGTGTCTTCTTCCTGTGTACACGATATATCCTTTTAATTTAAAGGGTGTCATCCCATTATTATTTAACAAAAACGTCATACAGCATTGCTTCTGTTTCCCTCGATAACACTAGTGAGAAGGGCAAGCCCCAGAGTCACGTGCTCAGGCCCCTCACCACTCTACAGAATGCTTAGTCAAATGATGCAGCATGTAAAAGTTCACTCGAAAGTGTGTTCCATGGCCTAACCGACTTCTACATGAACCGTTTCTCTAGGCACCGTCTAAATTGGTTGAACATTGTCCAACAACACGGCCCGAACACCACCGTGTGGACAAAAGCGGTACGTGGAGATGCAATTTTCCAGCCAAACGACCAAAAATAGACTGCAGGACAAGCAGTAGTAGCAACGAGAAAAAATGCTGTCGTACGAATTCGGGAATGGGCATAGTAAAGTTTATTACATTTTTTTAACGGTTAGACTAATACTGGTACAAGCAGAACAAACACACTTTACACTTGCTTTAATTCCTTTCTTTGTGTAGTTTCCCCTCTGTTCCCCCTTCGACGACCACATTCTAGTTTTGCACGTTTTGACCAATGATATCATCGAGTTTAAAGGGAATTTATTTATTTTGAATAGATAGAATGTGTCTGAAATTGTCTGTAATGTCATTTATTCTAAGGTGACGAATGATATTCGAAATCAAGCCAATTTTGGACAGCCTATTCCGGAAAACGGCATTGGAAGGGCTCGTGGGCAGGAAACATATACGACACTCACATAGTGGAAAAATTTATGGACTTGATGTAAGATTTATGGTATATTTTTTCAAAACAACACAACATGACAGAAACCGGGAATGCACCACTAAATGCACATTTGCTGTGGAGCGACGGGGCTCAAATAATAAACTAGCAAGTGTTTCCCGATGCGGCTACCATTTTTTAGTTTGCCTTTCAGTCTTTCTTCAGTTATTGTTAGCATGGCGTCCTTGTTAGGCTGAAAATGTCTCCCTGCTACGATCCCTGCACATTTCCGTATTACAAAAGCTAACAAGCATTTTAATTGAGGAGCAGATACTATTCAACCATTTTCTGGAATTCAAAACGACAACGAAACACTTCAGTAAACTTCCTTTTTGCTTATCAGCTCCCGGCAGAACTTTTCTTTCCCTTTCAACAGGGGAAAGTTAATTTACGAAACAGATGCGAGTTCCAGTAAGATTTATTACTCCAAATTAGTCACCATTCGGGCTATTTCTCTATCTGGTTTATGAGCCAAAACGAATATTGAAAAATCCTACAGTATTTAATCAGTTTCCCTCAGAATGCTTATCTGTCGACCACGATTTCGATTTCGATTTCGCGCCCTACTTCACATCCGTTTTTCATTACTAGATTTATCTAAGTTCACCTTGGGCTAAAAGCATTAAATTTCCACCAGCAGCAGGTAGTCCATGGAGGGAAAAAAAACTTCTAACCTTTTGAGCCGGGTTTCTCGATTCCGAAAATATCGTTCACCCTGGAGCAAGGATCCCGAGTACTATTAAACGCAACAATCGGTAACGTTAGCTGTGGGGAACAACACAGAGTAAAGAATTCACGTTTTATTATTCCCGATACGATTTTTGTATCACGAGGAAAATAGCTCGACTGTGCGACAGGATGCTTTATCGCAGTCGCGCTTTGTGCTCTAGCCGGATGAACTTTGGTTGGGAGCTTTGCCAGCAGTTTTATCGCATCTCGCAAAGATTTGCGACCGTTCTCTTCCTATCGACATATAAAGCTTGTAGTATATTACCAGACAATACAAATATATTTTTCCCAAATCCTTAAATTCATCCAATTTCCATTCATAAATTTGACTAGCATTTCCACCACAGCTTTATTTATGGTTGGCACTGCGCGACGTAAAAAATGCGTCACCGGAAGGAAAAGCTGGCGAAAAGTAAGCTTTCACAGTGTGCGATCTCCCTTGAAAATTATTATCTTTCATTCGTTTTTTTCACACGCTGGAAAATTGTGTCCATGGCGAATCCTTGCTGCAGCTTGTGGCCTCCCACGGCTAAAACTGCTACCGAGAGAGCTTACCAGTAGTCTATAAGAACTGAAATCTCGCTCTTGAATGAACGATGCGCTATCAACAATAAGTAATAAAATTGTTTGGAACGGAACTGCTGTGGCTTCAATCCCAGCATTCACAACTGGGGGAAATCTTGTAATTTATGAGGACTTTTCTACACTTTATTCATTTATACACGAATGTGTGCATGTGTTTGAAAGAGTGAGGAAAAAACTTGCGAAAATCCCTTCGTACCAACCATATGACTAACATTCCAAAAGTGATTTCGTTTTTCCATTCTGTTGGACTCACATATGTGTATTAGGTTGCCAGACGGATCAGCGCCACTCAGGCCAGGATCTATTGAATTAGAAAAATTTATTTCCACATAGTTTTTTTTCCGGAATTTATGAGGACAATTGGTAATAAAATGCTATAATAATTTTATTGTTTGCCGTATAATTGCGTATGATTCCTTACTCACATTTCCAGCTGACGAATTTCTTCCGGTTTATTTGAAAAATAAAACATTATTATAAAACTCACGATCACATTGAAATTATGTAGACAAAAAATAGATACCAAAGTGCTTCATAATACTTATTGCCATATTCACCTGCATAGTCTCGCACATACACGGCTTTTCATGTAGCATGATTCTCTCCCCAGAGACAGTGCGAAACAGAATTTATCTTAACAGAAACAAAGAACATGACTAGATTTATAACTTTTGGCTTCTTCGGCTCTACAAATTCTCTTATCCAAGTGCCGTGAGAGTAGCGAGAGGTTCATGTATCGTAATTATTTATAGAATGCTCCGCTTGCTTGTTTCTGAATTCAAATAAGACTAGTGAATTAGAACTTTTCCCAAAAATTCTAGTGGAACTAAATCCCCTCTTAATACCTAGGACAAGCTTTTCTGCCATTTTCTCATCCTACCACCTGCGACAAAAACGATCGCAAAACTTTCCAGTGAAGGAGTTTAGCGTACGTATGAGTGCAAGAAGGATTTTCATAGCGATTTACGATTCGAGTTGGTTTTCTTTCCTGTCTACCAGCTGTGAGAACTGAATGGAAGTAAAGCTTTCGAAAGTTGTTCCAGGGGATTATATTTCCTTTTCAAAGTTCAGTTTGACTTTTGCTTGTTATTCGACAATTAAACGAAATCAGTTCGGATCACCTAAAATACTTTAAATATTTCAACATCTAGTCGTGTCAATTGTCAAATTTATTTACCATTCTTTCTACAATACATTAAACGTTTTACAAAGCTGCAACTATTTCTGAAATAACGTATCTTCAGTACACGGAAGTACGAGTCTTTTCAGTTGAAAACAAGCTGAAAACAGTAAATGTCTGAATGTAGAGGTATATAACCGAATCTTATTTTGATAAGCATTCTGTTTTGCTAAACAGATGCTAGATACTGTCCTGCAAATGGATAGCAAACAACGGATGAACTATTTTTGTAATCAAATAAAGTAAGAAAAGTAATAAATCCTGGAGAAATTCCTAAAATAATAACCTCATAAATATGTTCCTCAAAGGCATCCCTTCTATGCGACCCTCGAAATTCTCTTTACTACGAGAAAAGGAAAAAGGAACTTACATTTACACGGTATATTCCTCTGGTTGTTATTATTCATCTCACCTCCCTTGCAACTTTTTCTCCCTCAACGGTCCTTTATTTATCTGGCACAGTTGTTTCTTGTCTTCAGCATAGGGTTGCTAGTATCGAGAAACACTGGCTCTACTGATAACAACATCCTTCGTAGATTCAACCAACAGTTGAAACTGATTTCGAGCGCATGTTAGCGCTCATTTTGTTTTTTATTTTTAATTTCTAGAACCTTCCTAAAGTGGAAACTTAAACATGTTGCGCTGTTTGCTTCGGAATAGGAACATCCGAATGACAAATTACTGCTCTCCGTGCGTGAGTGAATTAGGAGTTGGATGAAAGCCATTCATCTTCTGGCATTGTTTGAAATAAACAACGCTTGTAGAAAGGAACATTTGTTCGAACTACTTCTGACTCCGGTGTAGTCTCTCGTGTACGCTACTTTTGAACTAAGCGATTTCCCATCCGTTTTTGGGCGGAAAATCTTCACAGAATAAAGGCCGAAAGAGTTTATAAACAAACAATCAATTTACTAGAAATATTTTAGAAGCTTCCTCACATACGCTGCAAAACAATCCTCCGGTCGAAACGCATGAAAGAATCGGGAGATAAATGTTTCTACTAAAACACGCATCACCGCAATTCTCCCTTTTTCCGTGCCTTCTGTATTCCATGTGCTGTCCCAACTCGAGTTTCTCCATTCGCAACCCGTTGTGATTTTAGTAGACATCAGAAGAGGAGCGAGCAAGAAAATTGAGCCAAGATTTACTAGCTCGATTAATCGGATGAGCGGTTAACTTTTTTGATCTCTGGTTCTTGTTGTACCAACCCTCGATGCTTGGCTATGGTTTCATAAATTTTTGCCTTTTTAATTCACTACACCGTACCCTGCTTCAGGGTGGATCCTGCGATGAATACCAATCGGGGATTGATTGCGTGCTGGGAATGCAACCGCACTTGTTCCAATGCGATTTACATTCGCCAGCAGGTATTCTATGACAAACTTTCGTGTGTGACAATGGTGCAATATTGGCTTTATTCGCTGGAACGAAAAACTGCTTCAATGGGTTTGATTTTATTTGGTACGATTTTATTTCGCACTCGTTACAAATTTTTTGGTGAATTACTAGGTAAATCATGTAAATATTTAATTATTTATCGCCCAAACTTAATTCAAATAAACGCATACAATCTATGCGCAAAAAGCAAACTTGTATACACTAATACGTACGGATGGAAATGTTAGTATGAAATGTGAAGTTTAATTGATAGTTATCTCATCCTATCTAACCAAAAAACAGTCTTGTCTTTCTCCATAAAATTGTATCCTGATATACCCAACGCAGCATTTATCAGAGATTAATTTCAACACAACTCCGCAGTCTGGGTGCAATATTAGGTGTTAAATCAGATAACATTTTCGAATTATAAATCTCCTGTAACCGCATACAATGACCCTATTTTATTCTGTTCAAACGTGCAAGCACTAGCACTTCTGCTAACCCGAGACAATTCCCTACAACATAGGGGTTGGAGCTTGCTAACGGATACCGTCTTATGCAAGGCATGCTGCTCTCTTCACCTGTGCTGGTTCCTTTCGAAGAGTTCCTGTGCTGTAACCTTTCAAATAGACCCATTGTATCAATGCACCCGAGGAAGCTTGCTGGTTTTTATCGAACTCACTTGATCGCTTGGCTTTACGATTATTATTATTATTTATTCGCCATTCCATTAGGGATCTATGGTTCAGTCCTCATCGGGTATAACTGTCGGATTGAATCAATCACGATTTCTTCGTTGAGATGAAACACAATTCCAACGGTGAGTACCAGTCCTCGTGCAAAGGAGTTCACTAGGTTATCACTCAATCTTCGCTAGTCCATGGTTGAATTTCAAAGAAATCGTAAATCCTCCACTGTTTTGCCACATAAAGTTGCTGAATACCCGTATAAACAGAGAACTGCCACCGCATTGGGTTTACTGGAAATCAATACTCGTTAATCTCAGCGAAGCTCTTTCAATACGTTTCTCTCTTTTTCACAAACTCGGTATTCATGTATCGCACTTATTTAGAGTACAATTATGTAGAGGTGGAACAAAAGTAAACAAGCATATTGTCCGGGAGAGGGGATTCTGCCAGGAGATGATTTTAATAACACCTTCTCGCTTTTCATCTAATGGAGTATGTTTGCACGAACGAGTTAATGCTAGTTTCATGTAACAACTTGAGCGAAATATAAACCCCCGCCACAAGAAGGATATCGCATTCTACCTCGGAGCAAGAGGTAAGATAATATTTTGCGATATTTTTCTCAATTTAACAACATTGCTCGTTAGGTCCGAAAAATGAGAAGATGGAAACTGAATGCACCGCGGAACAAAATTAATTATACAAACATAATAGTCATATTTATAACTGCTGTGGATAGATACATGATACATGGTCTTCTTTGGTTGCCTTAGTTAGGAAAGGGCTATACGCGAACGTAAGCGTGCAAGATTCGATATGCACAAGATTGCTATCTGATAGTTTTCATTTATGTTTATTATTTATGAACTGTCGGTTACCTGGATCACCGGCAGGTAAACCCTTTCATCTAGAATTACCACGAGCGAACGACTTTGTCTTTTCAATCGGCTGAGTAAAGCAGAAGATCATCAAGATTGAATTAAGATCATGACATTCGATTACTGTGATTACATTCAAAGCTACTTCGATAGAACTATAGCATCGATCCCGCCACAATTCCAGTCAACTGTGGTAGAATTTCCAAAGATGCGATAAAAGGCCAGATTTATGTTTGTTTAAATAATACCCCTCTGAGTGCACTTTATTGATCCAGAAAGATTTACAGTTTCGATTTAAAAAAGTTCTCTCCCAGCTCATACATGCTTCCCCTCCCGCTGGCTTACGATGGGAGGAGTCACCGTGGGGGATCGTTTATCTATCTGCAACCATTATAAACACTTCATTATGGATAATGTAATAACGTTTTGCGTATTTATGCACCGTGACTGGTATTTTTTTTTCTTTCCTCTTTGTCGGTACTAAGCCGAGGATGTTTTGCATCACGTTTTGTCCGAGCGTTGATGGATTTCTATTATCACGTTCTCTTGTTACTTGATACCTCGGCTCGGGAAGGAGATTGATTTAAATCGTAAACCTTTCACGAATGTTACTGTAACTTTTGCGTGCACATGGTTGGGTGGTTCTTTTAACGGAAATTAACTATCACAGGTGGTCTGAACCGATGAGTTATGTCATTTTTATGATATTTCGATTTGATTGAACCCTGATATATACTTCATACCCTATTAGAGCATGGAAGCTTCACTCTATTGAATAGATCATAGACTTATATGATACAACATAAAACCAAAGTTTCCCTTCAGGATTAACAAAATGAAATGATATCTATTTATTAGCGTTTTAATATTTCAAAGGAATGTTGTAAAAACTATTATAAGAGATTGCGTTCAAGAAAAACTAGAAATGCATAAATGAAAACGGAAACATGATGAAATGCGCACAGGAAAATCTGGCCAAAGAAAATCCAGCTTCATTATTTCTATATATTCCTAATATGAAAAAAAATAGATTAGCCTAGTGTTAATTGACAATTCATTTAAATTAGAATATTATCATTCGGACTTGTTAAATACGTTAAACTTTTGCACCAGAACCTCCCTCCACATTTCTGCAAAATATTTTTCATTATTCGCCTATCCTTTTGGTTTTTTCAAGGTATTGCTTTACAATGATATTGGGCCTTTCGATTGGACAAAGTTCTGGGATATTCGTAGATTTGCTGTCTTTTGGAATAAAAAACAATCGTTGGCGTGAACTTACTGATTAGTTGTATCAGCAGTTATGAAGACAAAAAAGGCTGGCAAACTAAGTACATTTTAGAGAAGTTTGACACCTTCTCGGCCTTTATGGTCAACCTTGAAACAATGGCGGCACTGTCAAAATCATTCAAATCCGAAATTTATCATCACGGAAACACACGGCTACAAGGGAGGGTTCAAAAGGGTTGGGGAGGTCAATGGAGGGAAGGGATCTCAAAAGGTGAGGAAGGCGGAAAAATTTGAAAGAAAAGTCAAGTTATTTGCACTTTTATATCATAATTACTCTATTGTTCATCCGATCCGATTTTCCTCACACCTTGCACATTTTATAAAACGATTTCACAGATAAGACCACAGATAAGGTACAAATAATAATTTATGTACCTATGGTGTCTGAACATGTGCGGAGTTCCACTCTTTCGAGCTGTTGTCTGAGATTTATTTCATAATATTCAAAATAGTTCAATTTGCATAAGAATCTCCCTGAATTTGATAGTTATTTTTTTCATCAATCATATGTAATATTTATTTTTTTTTTTGGGAATTTATAAAAGTTAAGTCAAGTTGAAAAAAACTTTACGACATCAAGTCACGAAAAAAACTTGTCTTCTGTGAATCGTTACTTACATATTATCTTTAATCATAAGTAATCTGCATCGAATATATTCGACAAAATTTAGGGGAGAGGGGCGGTAAGGAACGCTAGAAAATGGTAAAATTCCTTTCTTTATAGTAGATAATCCGGAAAAGTCAGCAGAACTTCGTTTCGAGTATCCGTAGATGTAAGTTTGAGAGAAAGATATAACATACTAATAGTTAAACATGACAGACATATTGAGTATCTTCCGAGGCTGGTTTAAAAAAAAACTCGTCTTTCCGCTTAGGTTCATTATCCCGCTCACATGATAACGTCCGAAGCTGTCCTTCCTTGAAGTGTGTGAACCTCAGATACTATATGAAAACTAAGTATTTAGCAACATATAAACATATCAAACAAATATGCAAAAAGAACTGGTTTTTTCTTGCTGTTTTTTATTGAAAACTAAAAGACTAAAACTCTTGCTCTATGCATTTTCCTGTTCAGGAACTTACAAAATAAAAAAATAGATTCATATGGATTGATTCAATGTTTTCGTTTTTAAAGGTGTGAACACAAGGTTTAGAGAACAACGTGCATCAAAATTTCAAAGGAATGGTATGGTACGAATAATTTATTAAATTAATGAGTATTCGTAGATCGACCTCAAAACTTTTGCAGTTATGTTCTCTGATAATATGTTTTTCGAATAAGGCAAATTATAAACATCGATATTTCCGAAAGGTCCCCCATAATAAATTTCATCTCGATATTTCATCAAATGACAAAGGAAAAATACAACTAGAACTACCGAAAAATAATTGCTCATTCTTCGTACCACCCTATCACTACTACATCTACAGAATGATTCACACAACTCAAACATTCCGGAAGCAGTGCGTGGCTTTAGGTATTGATGGTTGCCATAGGCGCCGGCCTCGAGTGAAATATTGGTAACGCATTTTGATTTATATTAGCTGTAGGTTTATTAATTGCTCGAACGTTCGGTGAGTTATGCTTTAACGTCCACAATTTAGCATGCACTTTCAAGTTAATTTATATTGAGTGCCTTCAAGTTGGACTGCACTGTTGAACGATATGTGGTATGAAACCTGCAGTATTCACGAGTTTTATTTCACTTGTTATGTAATATATGGATAGTTTATTAGATCGGATTAAATTAAACAATGTTCGATCAATAATGAACGATCCAAATACGTTAGTACCGTGAACATACACAAAGACACAATCGTTGCATTGCTTCCTGTCTTTTGCTGTTCTATTCAAATACACCAACGAGAGCAGCACTTTGTCCACAGGGAGTATTTTGTTATAAACATGCTCCTCAACGAATCGCTCGGCAAACATGGGCTTCTTGCATCTGAAATTCTCACCACCAAGCTAGATGCATTTCGATAGGAGCAACTCCTCTCCATGCTCTACCTCCATCGAAATATCTATGCATCGAGATCTCGTTAAATTATACATGATGCAGTGTTTTTGTTACCACGTTTTAATGTACATAATTGGATATATTTCATGCTGCTTTCAGTGGTTGGTGGTTGCATAGTATCGCAATCCTTTCTGGGAGCACCTTGTCGGTTGGTACAATGTTAATTGGAAAAGCATGCGACAAAAGCACCGATTTCTTTCATATATCGAAGCACAAAAACAACAAGGTGTGGTGAAACGGTCTCTTGCTGGCCTAAATCAACAACCAATAGGTTCGCATCGTTATTCACTAGAACTGTATGTTGCTGATTTAAATGGCACAGCAGCCCAATTTGCGCAACCACTAAATAACTGACTTTACGAGTCTAAACATGCCGAATCGACAGATAATAATTTTTAAACGTGCACTTTTTCCGAGTTCATGAACAGCCAGCGTCAAATCTCTGGAGGGTGAATTTTAGAACATCGATTGTGTATCTCCGGCATCCGTATCCAGTAGCCATGCTCAGGAATTGGCTTAGCTGTACATACATTTTGAGGCACTTCATTCCAACAGCAACGCAAAGCACGCATCGATGGACAGAAACGATTGTATCGCAGGAAGCCGTACACACAAAACGGAACAGAATTCGCAAAACTTTATTAGTCTGACGGGAATTTGCATGCGCTCATTCCCTTCGCACACAGGACGTTGCTGGTGGCATTCCGGCTTTTGCAACTCTGCACTACTGTTCCGGTATTGGTGTAGTCATCTCTGGAGAAACGAGTGTTTTTCCATGCACACACGACACATAGGATGCGTTTCATTAAAATTGACTGCATTTCGTTTATCGGAAACTAAAGCCCACTAGGCGAACAGAAATAGCTTCTTTGTCCACGAACTGTATATTTACTTGCCTTTGGCATGCCCGGGCAAAGGTATTCGTTCAAAATAAATATTTGGGTACGTATGAGATAAGTTATGCAACGTTAAACTTCTAATAAATTTAACATAGGCATACAAGTAGTTCGAAGCATTTGGAATCCTCAACATTGCGATATGCTTCTGAAATACAACCTAGAAGCGAGTAACAAATTTTAATAACATTAAGCTTCTTTTGACATTTACCAAAAACCAACCGCCCACCTCGGCCGACTTTGGGAGGTTGTATACACGTGAAAATAAACGATAATAAATGACCGCACGCCATAATCGCACCCCTAGAATAATTCAAACCAAGAAAAATTATCACTTCGGGATGCTTCTGCACATAATACAAACCACCGTCTGCTAGCCGAAAAAGCGCTTATTATTTATAGGACATTTTTCGCTCTCAAATTTATATTTCGCAGGGCATTATAAACACCTTCTCTTTCAAAGACCGGTGGCATGTCGACTTGGGAGCAACGCTTCTGCTTGGCTCTTCAGGGAACATAAATTTGCCCAAATAAAATGGAAGGCTTTCACGTTGGTCCTTCCCTTTGCTCTGTTTTTCTACACCTTGGTTAGCCTTTAAATTTCCTGTAACCACGTGGCTTTCGGTTGAGTTATTGTTTCCAGAACACCCCTTCGAATCGATGTTTCAAAAACACTGGCGCGATGATCAAAGAATTTTTAGTAATTGAAATAAATGTTTTGTGTCCAGTTGAAAACTTCCAATGTACTCGACCACGAATTCCGCGTTGATGCTAGATACCATAGAAACATACATTCGATTTACTGAAGAAACCATAATTCAGATTTAATGAGCTCGTTTGTGACTTTCTTTCCCCAATATCGCATCTTTCCGGTTCAGGAAACACCATTCAGAACCATTGAGAAAAAAAACTCAGAAAGAAAGTGAATCCTTCCCGAAAAATGAGATGTACAAGTATCAATTTATCTATTTTTATAGCTACCACATGTTACAAATGGGAATACAATTATTAGTATTTTCCTTGCTCTCTTTCGCCATCCAAAGCGGCGATGCGTCATTCTAGGTATTGTGAGGGTATAGTTCCTTACAAGGCATATGGTTTTAGGAAAAGAAAGCTAAATTAATAATGGTTGTACTATCTCGGATAAAGATGCTAAAAAACCTTCAGTTTTCTTGTGACCATTTGGTAAACTGATACAAGAGAAAAGCGAGGCAAAGAATATTTCGTTATTGATAAGGATATTGTAAAATAGCAGTGTGTATGTTTAGCTTCTTACTCGCTGAACGATTGCACCAGAAAACATAAACCATTTACATGTGTAGAAAAAACATACTGGCCAGAAAGTGGGAGTGAACGTGTGTGAAGCAGTACGGTACACTGATGATACAGATGACAGCTTGCGAAGCTCATAAATCATAGCAGAACAAGACATTAAATTATCTCATATTTCGATTCACTCGGATGAGGAAAATGTTCCTCCTAGGGCCATCCTTTTCCTTGTGAAACTTATGGTTTCAGAGAGAACCGTTAGTTCTGTTCTCTATGTTTTTACAACATGGCAACAAACGGCAAACGAATCCGCTGACCAGCTGTTATCTTTACCTACTTGCAGTGGTCGACTATTCGATCGAACCGACTATAATGAGAAACTACTCCGAAAGGCGGTCCGAAATCTTCGGAAATGTCGTAAACAGTTGGGTTCCAATTAATCTCTTTTCCATCGAATGATTCACAGATATGTGGTGGGAGGTGATGCTTTCTGGATCATCCTGTGGCGAATCGACCGCAGCAAAGAACTGTATTTTCCTCGGCGAAGAAGAAAAGAAAATTGAGAAATTTCGCTGACATCAGTATTGGTCATATAAAGCAAAATGAACGGAATGATGTCAGGATGGTAATATGTCATTGGAAATGTTTCCCATGTGTGTCGTAAAACCAACGACATATTTGCTATAGATTCTATTGGTTTATTTGCTTATTTATAGTTGGATACAGTTGTGAACGGTAAATACATGAGCGTACGCAGTTTCGTCGATTGGGGGACATAACGCGATTATGTTTTCATCATTCACATTCTCATACACAACCAAATGCTAAACGACATAAACCGAAAACGATATATGAATGAAACATGTGGACGAATCCCACATACAAGATTCGAACCTACAACCGTTTTTATATTGTAAATCTGTGATAGTACCTGAGCGAATAATTTTTGGCAAAATGTTCTACATCACAGATTATGCACCGGAACTGCCGTAAAATTTAAAATGAATGAAATTGTCATACTATTATTTTTTAAAATATTTCTTATCATGAATGTTGTGATGAATAAACGCTTTATTGTTATAGCTAATATTTTGAATATGATGCTCCGTACGCTCAGTGAAATTAAATTAATGGAAACAAGAATAACAGATCAGATAATGGCCGCCTCAAGATTTTGGCACCATTTCCCTAAATAGCGTTGACATGTTTACTTTTTCTCTTCATCGTTCGTACCTTTCTAGCAATTTCCGAAAAAAAACTTTTTTGGTAGTTTACTAGTTTTACTACTATTGAACAAGAGATATTTTACCTAAAAAAGTATCTTCTAGCTGATTCCAATATCTTGTATAGTTTGATTTGAAATCTTCTTATAATCGTCAAACATACTTTAACAGATATATTTTCATGCGTTTTTTTCCTAATTTGAATTCAAGACTTAAAAAATCAGGCTTTTACTGATCCCTATTTACAAGTTTTTAGAAACTCATCATTTCTAACAATATTATAATAATAGAATGAAACTTTCTATCAGTTCAAGTTCGCTTAACATAGATCAATCACGGTTCGCATGCTGTTTTACTGCTCATACAATAACGTTAAACTTTTCACTCAGATTCCGAAACCCACCTTTGCTCGAGCCAAAGAAACGTTTTTTGACCACTTACCCACAATTTTTATAATCAAACGACACTTCACCGAATAATCGCCACTCCGTTTGCTGCCGATGCCCCATCTGTATGACATCCGAAAACAGAAGCAGGCTCACTAGCGGAGATGAAAAAGTTAGTGAACCGTTCCCTTCGGCAGGAAGGGGAGGCATCCAATTAACGAAAAACGATAAATAAAGCTCCCTGCGGATAGTCACCATTAGAGTTACGGCTAGATAAAAACGAACCGCCGAAAATAATGAGGAAAAAAGTATCGTCTTGAACTGCTAACCGTCCCATGGGGCAGCATCCGAAGTAAATCGTTCTTTCTTATCAGGACCACCCGAATTCAAACCCAAAATCTGTTGTTGTTTGTGCAAGAATATTTTAGCATATGTGAAGAGTGAGCATTAGCCTTGTTAAATTTGTCTTGGTTGGAGCACAGCAACTGGCGCAAATTGAGCAATGAGGCTGAAAGAAGCCGTTGTGTAACGGGCAATTTTTCACGCCACCAAAAGTTTGGTCTACTCGAGGCTGAGATTTTCCGCGTGTTCAGGTGCCGGATGGTCGTTAAGCCCTTTTCCCCGCGAGACTCACCACGTGCGTGTGAGCGAGTCGATGTAGCTCATAAACATGGATCCTAGGATTTCCTTTTCTTTCGTTTGCACTTGCTCGCATTTCTAGCGGAAAGAGGATCGAACGTTATAAGCTCAAACAAGTGAGGGAATGAGAAGGTATTAGAAATAAATATGGTTGAAAATGAGTAACGTGCTGGAGGTACATGCAAGGAGGGCGAAGAAAGCAGAGAGAAGGCGAAAGAAATAAAACATGGTGTGAGTCGGTGATTTATTACCATGCTATATCAGTCATGAAATTTTCTAACAACTTTTCGGTACAGCAGCAGTTGGTGTATGCGAAAACAGGAGAGAAAATTAAGTGGAGAGAGAAAAATTATTACCAAGGAGGAGTGTGCCCTGCTGCCAGCGTACGCCCGTGCGTAAAAAGGACCGATGATCCTGGGAGCGATTTTGTGTAAGAACGAGAAAAACGGGCACCGAAGTGAGGGTGGGTACTAAATTAAGAGCATCCCTTATTATAATGGCATTTTTATGAGGTGCGGCGCTACGTTCGGTGGCTGCGTGGTGAGAATCAGTTAGTCAAAGGTGTTTGCTTTATGTTAAGCCTTCAGAGATTTAGGCAAATGACCAAAAGCATTGAAGTTATTTACTCAACAATGTTCGTATTAAAAATGAGAGCCGCAGATCTTCGACCTATTAATATCATATGAGAAAGATTAATGTGTTGTAGAAAAGTAATTATAATCATTTGTTACCACGTTCGTTGACTAGTAGTCCATGTTTTCGAATCCCCACCTAAAGGGGGAAACGCATAGCACAAGGCAATTGAGAACGAGGAGTATCAGCAAGGATACCCGTAGATCCAATGGACTCAATTAGGCTTTGCAAGATTGATGCGAAAATGAGCGCAATAAGGTACCGTTTCATGCGGTAGTAAATCACAGTTTCAGTAACGGATGAATGAGTTAAGTGTTGATTCGATATGAAGTAAACGTGATTAGTGTTTTTATCATCTAATGCTTTTTTCTAAAATGGAAACATCCTGTTCTGATTACGGGATGTCATGGGACAGAATTAGTGACATCAACTCATAAAATCAGCAGTAACGATTATAAGATTCTTAGATTACAATTAAGCAACAAAACGAAAATACACAATACCAAGGCCTTAATAGTTTATTATTGTTTTTAATTCTCCCGTTTCATTTGCACAAACAAGACCTTTTTTAACGTCATCGTGTTTTTCCGAAACTGTATTTACATATTTCTATGTTTACTTTCACTTTGTATGCTAAAATAAAAACACATAAAACATTATGCTTTCAACAGTTTAGGTTATTAATAATACATCACTGATGTCTAATTGTTTCCAAAACATTGATTATTTTCACTAGAATCAAAGCTATTTCGAGTTGAATTGCAGTCTTGCTGCTCGTTCATGTTATGCATTTGAAAAATTTGCAGTCATATGAACTCAGCACATTCAATATACATACGTTTCAAATGAATAAAAATGACTGCTTCGATTACTCACGCACAGAATCAGTAATCACGAAGTGAAGATTCAAAATGGATTTTCTATACACTCATCGAATGTATTTGGAGTTTAAATCACAATAAAATTAAGCTATATCAGAAGATTCTGACAATATCGATGGGAAACATCACTATTACCAAATAGTACAGTTTCTATGCAAGTTTCAAGATTATCCGATGGATCCTTTCTATATTCTTGATTCTGGTTCTTACACAATTATTCATTTTCATTTAGGATGTATGCTAAAATACTTCAAATATTTAAATAAAAATCTTCAGTTCTAGAAGTCCCAATGATAGTGAATGGTATTGAAAACTTTTTATGAACGATAGAACCACCACCAATATTGTTCAGAACTGATTATGTCCATTATATCAGAATATTAAGACATAGAATAGACGAATTTTTCTCAGCGTAACCATTCATTCTGTTAGTTGGCGACAGGTCTGCAATTTTTACTGTCTAATATATCGCCATAAAATATTTTGGAAATTAAAACATTTGGTTCGGATTCTTACTCCACACAAATACAAAAAAATCACGTTACTCGCACCAATTATGTTCTGATACTATGTTGATAAAGCAATAGAAGTCGTGGGAAAGTCCGAGAATGGAATTTCCTATTATTCAGTTAAATACCACCACATCATGTCTCTTTGTCAGAGCCTGTTTTACGCAGTTTGAAAAATTGTTGTTGATTCCCCAAACACAGCACATCATTTAAATTTATGACAGCTCGTTCTCGTCAATGCAGTTTTAACAAAAAAAAATGATAAAATATTTGAGAGCTGTATTGTTCATCAGTTAAAAGAATTCTATCAGAAAAAAGGCGGGTGGGTAATGTCAGAGACATAGCTGGATGTCGTGAATACAAAAACAACTGGCATGTTCCTTAATACTTCCGAATATCAATTAGTTGATCAACTGTATGAAATATGTAAGCATTCTCCTTTTTCACTACTAGAATTTGAAACGATGCACCTAAACTAAAGTTTAGATTAGTTACATTAAACATTCTGAAACACAATTAAAAATTATGAAATGACCAGTATAGTTCTTTATAATAAAAATATAGTTTAATCTGTATACGTGGCAACCCTGTTTCGCAGGGCATAATTCCAAACGACACCCATACTAGTATAAAGATATGTTCTACATCAATATTTTCATTTTCGCATTACGTTTGTCGCAATTGACAGGTGCAAACTTTGTCTACCTTCATTTTGATAAATCTGATGCTTTTGGTACGACAGAGATAATTGAATTAAATTCTACAGATCGCTGAGCTATGAGCTTTCGAAATACGCATCATGAGTTTTCCTCTTTGCTACTCGTTGATACCTAACATTTCAGAAAAGTTTAATTTTGAATTATTTGACATTATGTCACACAACTGAAAATTTCATCATAAACTTGTCATCATGTTTCCATGTAGCAAAAATTATGTTGATACGTCGTAGCAAAAATTATGATGATACGTTAGATACAACAAGAGATATTCACGATCAAAAACTTATCACTCTGGTTGGTAATACTTTGTATGTAATTGATGCAGAGGAGGCCTATTAACAAGTGTTTTGGTGTTTGTTATGGACATCTGCGATTTGACGAAAATAACAGTATGAGTTTAAGTTCCAGAGACACACTAGTGTATATAATGGCTTTCAAGTTCCGTTAAAAAATTCTCGGTCCGATTAATCAAACCAAATTTATCGTGACAAACGATGCTCGTAAAATGCGCTAAAAGGACGTTTGATTCTTCTTTCCGCTTCATTTGTTTTTCGCTGTTACAATTTATGAAAGGTCAACGGCAGGGTTAAAACTAAAAGCTTGAAATCGACACCAATCAGTCGTAAATATTTGCTTCTTTCACGATTCAACTCTTTTTTTTTCTTTCTAATATGCTATACCGCGGGCGTTCATAATTCTTGTTCAATTTATAGTCATCTTTCATCACGTGTCCAGACGATAATCGATTCGCCCATTCGCCGGGAAGGTGTTTATGATTGAAGACCAACGCGTACCGCCATGTCTCGCAAATGAACTTCCATGCTGGAGAAGCTGCCGTGCTCAACGGAAGATAAATCATCGATTCCGGCTAACTATTGCACGGAAAAGCACTCCGACTTTACGGTGCGGCAGGAAAAAATATTGAGCACAATCAATGATTTAAAATCGTTTAGCGCATGGGGATCTGACCAGCCGGATCGTGACAACGGAACGATCGCTTTGCTTGCTGAGACCAGAAGATTGTTCTCCCAACCGGGGAGAGCTCACAAGACAACATGGGCCACGGGAGGTATTATTTTCTTGCAAAATTCTACGGTACTTGTACATTTCACTTATCGCAAAATTGAAAAAAATCCTGTGAAATACAACCAGAAAATGCTGGCTAACGAAACATGCAACGTGTCTGCATGCACGACGGAGGATGCAACACTGTGGGACTTCATTAATTTTTTGCTGGTAAAAATTTCGGGAAGAGGTTAGGCATCTATTTTACCACAATAAATCGAAATAGGCTTAAAATTTAGTTCATTTATTACACACTACATTTTTCTGAGAGCTCTGATCATACTGTCTTATTTGTATTTCGTCGTGTAGCGCAAACTTGTTTTTAAACACAACCTGTATAAAAAAGGAAGAGAATATGTTTTGATAACGAAAATAAATACGACCGAACATGGCTCGTTCGTTATTTCAAGATTGTCATTTTTCTTTGGTTGGTGTGTTGGTGATGCTCTTCTTTCGCATCCAATGGCAAACCTCCAACGAAAACATTCAAGCGGCTGATTCAGTTTTTCTTTTTATTATCGATTTTCATGCTTTTTACCGTCATGTTTTTGATTCATTTGTAGCGATCCCTTCCTTCGGCTGGCACGTTGAACTTTTTTATGCAGCAATTGTAAGGCCTGGTTGCTTGCTCTCTTGTCATCGTCTTCAACCTCGTCTTAGTCGTTGTTGTCGTTGTAGTAAAACTTCGTCGTGAGAAGGGAACCACATGCTCACTTCACTCAACTTTTCCTCCGACCGGTTTCTACACATACGCCATCCATCCCAGCCCAGACAGATTGTCCGTGTGTGTGGTATTCAACATTGAACCATGACTTTATTATTGTAATTTTCTCAATTGTAGGTTCAAGTTGCACCAAACTACACTACTATTGGCTGGGAGAAATCAATCTAGCTGGGGTCTAATTGGCCCGAACGAACGCCATGTTCATCGGTACAAACTGATTTGCATTGCTCCAGGGTCGCTCGCGAGAATGCACCCAGCAAAGATGGTGCAACTTAAGCAATTATACCGACCAAGTAGGGTTGAGCTTTTCGTTTTAGGTATTCACTGAAACCGAGACAAGGGTAAACTAAATTATTTCTTAATTTTCTTATGCTCTGTATGGCTTCAACGTACCTTAAATCCAGCCACTTTTCTAAAGTACAGTTGATGACAGACAGGATACACCTTGCGGCAGCTGCATGCGAACAAATTACTCAAACGTCTGTCTAATTTTCTACTGCTGCCGCTTCAGTTGTAGATTGCTATCGGATTCGGCTTAGAGTGTTTCGCTTAGGTAGCACTTCGTTTGAAGGTTCGAGTGCCGTAGAATATCTTGGTAATTTACCGTTTCGACTGCATTCGTTTTCACAAATTATGTGCTATGGCATGCCTGTCTCCTAATGATAAAACTTAGATAAAAGCCTTCGCAGTTTGTTCGATCATAGATCAACCATCAACCGAAATAATATAGAAAGATGAGTATACGACACGTTTCGGGGGTGGGGCTTATCTTAATTGTCATTCCAGTTCCCGGACAACCGTTTTTTTTTCGTGAAATATAATGTTCGAAAATCGATAGAAGAAAGTGAAACATTCAATTAATTGGGAGGTTTTTTAGTGCTATCAGAAACTGAGTCGCTACAAACTGATAGCATTGCACACAATTACCAATGATTCCGTAAACGACGCAATATGTTCATTTCTGTGCACATTATTGTCATAGGTATTCTGAATGAAAATTTTCTATGAGTACATTAATACAATCATCAACACTGTGAACAAAAGAAAACATTGATTCAGCATCATACCGTCCTTCTGAAGACTAATTCACGAGGGAGAAAGTTAGATAAATGATGCTCCCAGCAAATGGAAATTGTCATTCGGAATCTTTAATTTTCCGGCCTGTTGTGTGAGCGTGTTTCAGAATCTATAAAAAGGGGAACGTGATTTATGTTTTTCACAACAGAATTGAGAGAGATAGAGATATGGCACCATTTTCTCTTTCTGTATCCTGTTGCAAGTTAAATTTATCTTCAATGCTCCATTTATTTATAACAGTTTAACAAAGGTCTTCGAAAAGTGTTCAATAAGCTGAAATTAAAGGTCTTATTGTAAAGAAATATTCTGATGCATCTTGTTTCATGCAATTTCTTGGGCCATTTCGTCAAAGTTAAAATTATGATTAAAAAAGTAAAGCGAAGTGAAATTCCATTGATTGGGATATAAGTTTTTTTGAATTTTATAATAAGATCATAGAAACTTCTAGCATATTTGAGACATACTGTTTATTGTCTCAATTCATGATTATAATTTGTATTTGCTATGTGAAGTCATCATCTTTATGTATGTCCGTGTATTGATCAAGCGAACATAAAATGCGATTGTTTTCCCTAATCTGTACCGAATTTACAGTGAACTCCGTCATCATACTGCGGAAAAGATGAAAAGGCCGAAACAGAATTGATCTATCTGTGCTTCCAACTCGACTTATTCCAGCTAATCCCAGCGGAGTTCAGATTGTACGCTGAACGAAAAGCGTACAAAATGTTCATTTCATTGGGGCATTTCACGTCGTATTCGTTGCTTCCCCATCGTGAATTCTGATACCCACAGAGACTTTGAACCATTTTTAACCATTCGGAATCGAGCTCGCTGCTTTCCGTTAATATAGTGAAGCGAATCTTGATTTATGTCTCTATTTCTCGCATATGTCTCCATTTTTTGTGTATTTCAGAGCTCCCACTAATGACTGCAAGAGTGGAGCTGAATATTTAGGCCGAAGCCGACTAAAAGAATAGATTTGTCTATGAGAAACTGATAATTATAACTTGATTCTCGCTGGTTTTGCTTTGGGTCCGGTCCAATTGCCACCAGCCGTCGCCACCGAAATAACGAAAAACGCCACGAAGATATTCCATTTTCGTGTCTTAATTTCAAGCGTGATCGAGGTTCTCATGACAGCTTTTTGCGTGTCCCTTGAATGCCGCAGCAAATAACAGGAAAATAGTCGAATTTTCGGAGCAACATTCAAAATTATAGCCTCGAACCGAGTGGTGAATTGGATAGCTTTTTGTCAGGTATTTTGCTTTCCCAGCAGTAATTATAGTGCACACGCGGTTATTTCTACCCCTGAAAGAAGAAATTCCGGCCCTGTGTGTATGTGTACTTGAAGCGGAGGCATTCACGACTGTTAAGAAGGAAAAAGAACGGAAGATGATAAAAGTGCCGCTTGGAACGATCGAAAAAAGTAGGCCGTTGAACTTGTTTTCCCCTAAAAAAAAGACAGAACAGAAAACAACAGCAGTCAGAGGGAGGCTGAGCGGAAAAACATTTTGAAAAATGCTTTTCTGCTGTTCAAGGTTTCTCACATCTACGGTGTCGAGGTTGTGTTAAAAGTAAGCAAACTTGCTGTGGGGGAATAATGTTTGGAGCAATGGAGAAACTCAAAAATCCTCGAGATTCCTTGCATGATCCCGAATGGAAAAAAAAAATCAACAATTGAGTTAATTTTCCTTCGTCTTTTCGTGTTGCCCAGCATTTTTTTCTCTTCAACATTTTTCAATATAATTACATTATAATTGATCAAATAATACATATTTGTAGAATCATTGTTCATTCGTTTCAACTTCATGACCCGAAGCTATGCTCGGTGAGACGGCAAAGAAGGGGATTAATTTGAATAATTTTTGACCGGGTCTTTGTTGTTGTGCAGGCGCTTTGTGTAAGGCGGAGCAAAATAATAATGGTGTGATTACAAGGTTCATACTCCGTTTTAATGATTTTTTGGTGGCCAGATCATGGAAGATATTTACCGAATAACCAATAAATCTGTGGGAAATAATCCAGACTGATATCGATTAATCGTGTGCTTTTCTTTTCTCTGCCTTTTTTTTTCAAGGTGCTAACGGACTACGACGACGGGGCCGACAAACATACACCCGATACCAAACCCTGGAACTGGAGAAAGAATTTCATACCAACCACTACCTGACCCGTCGGCGCCGAATCGAAATGGCCCACGCATTGTGTCTGACAGAACGGCAGATCAAAATCTGGTTCCAGAACCGTCGGATGAAGCTGAAGAAGGAAATTCAAGCAATCAAAGAATTGAACGAGCAGGAAAAGCAAGCCCAAGCTCAGAAGGCGGCAGCGGCAGCGGCAGCAGCAGCCCTGCACGAGCAAAACTAGGGGTTAGATCATACCAATCACAGTAGTTCTAGTAATTATTTATACTAACTTAAGTGGGTTCTAATGTTTTTGGTTAGAGCGTCAAGCTATTTTTCTGCAAGGAAAGTTGTTTTAGTTCTTTTACATTTGTTTAACTGACGCGTTATGTTTTATCTTTAGTTTCGTTTTCACTTTCGAAGAGTATGCGTTTTGTTTTTAAGTAAATTAAATTTGTAAAAAGAAATGTTGCTAAAGAGATTAATTTAAAAATACAACTACTAAAACGCTAGTGAAAGGTATATAAAAACACTCTACCCCTGTTGAGTGCTACTCCCGTATTTGGGGATGTGTTGTAAAAAGATTTGGTTCTAAGTAACACGGGGAAACATTGTACAAAAATTCTGGTAAAAGCCATTTCTTATTCTCAACTTAATCTCAGTTGATCCTTTGTGATGTGGTATTTGCAATACATAGATTTATCAGTACTTGGAAATTAATACGGCTAAACTGAACCATGTAATTCTACAATTGTCCGCCTTGCTAAAGCCAGATTTCTTTGTTCAATAAGTAGAAATAAGCCTTGTTATCTCTATCAGTTTTTAGGTTTTATTTTGTACATAAACATTAAACCTTTATACTAATTTGCAGCACTGGACTGTAGGTTCAACAAAATCGTACTTTTTTCTTCAACTGTATTCTATCTTGTCCATCCACTACGTCTAGTTCCCCATTGTCCAAAAGATAAATCGACAACAAACATACGTACATTTTTGTGACATGAAACATTTTTCAAACTCTTACCATTATCAATGGTTGAAACTGTTCCGAGAAACAAAACAAAATACCGTAGTAATGTATTGTTCATGTACTTATTTATTGGAGGGAAGCTCTTGTAAATAGCAAAGGCATCAATTTTTCCTCATCAATTTTAGTGCAATAATTTTACTGACCGAAAAAAAAACGTCTATGAAAATTACAAAAAAATATCGTCCAACGGAATGATGATAACAATACAAATTTCACTATTGAAGGCAAATCTACCAAACGAAACCCCTATCTGTCAAGAATAAATCAAAGCTGCATGTGTAGTGAAAGCTCGTCGTAGTGTAGTTTAATCTCCACTTTTTAGACCCACCCCACAAGAAATATAATGAAAATGTCACGTTATCTTTTCTACCCTAATTATTTTCACCAGTTCCATTTAATCGCATTTTTTTTCCTTAACATTTCGTGTCTTCGACTCGTCAGTGCATAATAGTTTATGTTGAATTGTTATGCCATCTAGCAGCTTAACATAAACCGCTAGGAAGACGTGAAGCTCAAACACTGTTTGGGTAGTAACTTTTTCGAATTACCGAAGGTAAACTGATTTCGATTTACTGGTTGAATTATGTAGTGAGCATTTAAGGGTAAGTTGATTTTGGTGCTTAGGACTTATAAGCGGTTTTATTTTTCCTTGTACTTCGTGAAAAATGTGAATGAGGCTCTATGCCCTAAGCGTCAAAAAAGGCTAACTCATGAAAAATCATTATTATTGTTTTTTTTTACTCTCAACCGAGAAGATGATTATAAGCCAAAATATTGAATTGGTAGGAATACTTATTTTTCCTACCGTATGACTGCAGTATCGTCTTCTATCAAACCAATATCTGTAATTATTTCAATCTAATCAATTATCCAAAAACATTCAATCTCAACGAAACACTCACCAACCCAGTGACAGATGCTCCTAATTGTGTGAAGGCAGAAAAGAATGTTGATGAAGCATACGTAACAAGCCGACAACAAAAGTAAAAACAAAATGTATACGTAACTAGGTGTTAAGATAAAGTATATTTAATATAAATAAAACAATTAAAAAGCAAAATGAAACGCAAAAAGTGGAAAAGTTACAAAAAAATACACAAAAAATGCAAAAAATAATTTAAAAGTAATGGAATGATAAAATAAGTAAATAAGATTTTTATAGTGGGTAAGTAACTTAATTGGAATGAAATACTGAAGCAAGACACAAAAATCACATAAAACAAAAGTAATATATTCCAGTGAGTAGAAGAAAAGATTAGGGCTGTCAATATTTGACGACAACAAATAAGCAAGTGGACAGTTCCTATATGTGAAAAAAATGGAAAATAAATCATTTTCCCTGTGTCGAATGAGCGCATGAATGTTCATTGATTACGGAAAAACTATGGCGAAATAAATGACTATAAAAAATTAACAATAATTGTTGAAAGGCACTAAGTGCGTTCGATTTAGAGTGAAAGAAAGTCCATGGAATGTTCGTGAACGGCTTCGACCGAGGTCTTCGATATTGTTTTTTTTCTCTTTTCCTTGACGTTGGCATGGAGTCACTGAGCTAATTTACGAAGTGCTGAGAAGGAGTAAAATGACTGAAACGATTGAACATAATCACCATCTCTGAAACATGGTGGTCGGCAGCGCGTTAAGCTATCTGTCTTGCTGGAAGAATGGAAAATGCCAAGAAGCCCTCGAGCAAGACTTGATACAATAAATTGATGATGACAGTGAAGCCGCTCCAGCAACATATTATTACGGATCATGTTTGGTTACCTCGCAAATATGCAGCTTGCTCTTTCCGATCGTGTTTTGAAATTGGTATTTAGTTTGCTTTGTACTTACCTCGATTATTTGGAAACACAAGGCCTCTCAAAATGGAAAGTCGTCCATCGAATCATGAGCAAAATGTCTTCCGTGCTGAGATTCGAGCAGTAGGGTATTGCGCTTGAGCCATTTCAGGACTCATTTTCTACCGTTTCTCGATAAATATGTATTGAAATAATCTCCAATCGAAAATTCTATTGGTGCATCGAAAACCAATGTTATTCAAATCACAAAACGTTATAAAAATTCCATTATTTAACCTGCAATCTAGTAATTGACATAGCAATACCTCTTTTTTCAGGGGTAGTCACGCTTGGAAACGTACTGCACCCAGTTCACTAGTGTGACGGTTAGATGATCAAGTGAAGCATCTTCATGTTATTTTATTTCTATCTTTGTTTTAGGTTGTTTAATTTACAAACACTCAAGTTGAGTTGAAAAGTATCTAGCAGTGGCAGATTCATCATTGTTGAATGTGGCTAATTGGTTTCGTACCCAAACAGTTACGGAAAAATATTACAAATATTTCACTTTAAAGGTATGTGTGTGTGTGTGTTTAACCTATACCAAGTTCCATTGTTTGGCAGTGGTTCACAAGAAAAAATATGTTTCCCTGTATTTTGTTTATACATGCAATTAACTTTAGTCACGGACTACGAATTACGATGACCCATTTTGTATACAAAATCGAGATCGAATTACGATGACCCATTTTGTATACAAATCGAATTACGATGACCCATTTTATAAACGAAGCAAATCGTGTTCCGAGGTCACCGTACCATCGACCAGCCCCGCCTCAATGCAATGTATGCATCAAATGGATTCAAACATTACATAAGATTTTCGATACCTTGTAAATGACAAGCAATCGACTAAATCCGCGTCGTTATATACTCTTGAGTTATGTTAAACAATTAACATTTCCGGATCTTAAAACTACTGCAGTTTGCATCTACTGGCCTATTTCTTACCAATCGTATCAAAATATTCAGTCTTCGGAACAAGCCAATTACACTCTTGGGACATAGTATGATATCAAACATATCGGAATATTTTCCCTGTAGACGCTCTTATATAGAACACTAGTAAACAATTATTTATACCCAAACAGTTTTCCTTACTCATAAAACGTATTTTGCTTCAAACGTCGATTTTTTTAAGGATGAGATGAAAATGCTAATCAAAGAAGAAATGTTACAGACGGTTTCTTTTCAAAACAAGTGGACTGAAAGTGTGGATAAATTTAAGGCAATTAAAAATCACATTAAGAAGTTTAAACACATTTCAGCAATATGACGTCAAGTCGAAATTCTTAACCTATTTGAATGATTTTTAATAGTTTTTCGAATTGTTTCGAATGAGTGATTACGTACAAACCAATTTAAACCCTTTGATTCCGCCAAATGACAATACAAGCTATCATTTTGAAATCACAATATTCCAAACTGACACCAAACACATGCAGGAATGGGTATTCTGTTTCAGCTAATCCCGGTTGGCCGTTTCTGAGATTATCCGAAGAAGAAACCGCTCAAAGATTTTTTTTTTGTCTGGCAGGAATTCAGTGTTTTACCACATCTAGTGCCATCAGCATGCAAATTGACAAATTATATGAAGAGATTCTTCCTGAGATCAGCCACATAGAACAGACAAGGAAAAATATTATAATGTTGTTTTTGTACCTCAAGACATTAATTCGCCGAACACTGAAGTTGAAATGAAGCTTTATGAACAAAACTACATCTTATATTGCATCACTGAGTACGAAACAGTTTTATTCGCTGACACATGAACATTAGATTGTACATCAGAGTCAATACTTGAAACTATATTCGTAAAAATCATATCTCATTAAAGAGAAATTCTTCCATTGAAGGAAAGGTATAGATGATTCAATCGGAAATTAAAGAATTTTTCTGATACTTCCGGAACCACAATCGGGAACTGTATCGGTTAGTATGGCTAGTAACTAACATAACCCGCAAATTTAAATAGTTTGGAGTTCAATTTTATTTACTTTTACGCTTCTTCTATTATTGCTCTATGAACGGTTTGAAATTTTAAACACCCTTTACCCGGTAATTCAGGAACCGGGTTAAATTCAACAATTTTACCTTCATTTGAATCAAAGGTTGTGAAATTTGACCGCTATTTCCAAAACCTGAATCCGTGGAATGTGAGTTTGTTTGGTCATAAATTTAAACAATAATTTATATTTTTGAGAAATTAGCTCATCTTTATATCTTCTTCTATTAGAGTATGCTTTATTGCATTTATTTCACACTTCACCCTGTAGTTTTTGGACAGGCTTTGTCTGAATCATTTGTCATTTGAGCCTAGGTTTGTAAAAATTCGCTCAGTCATCTCAGGGTAAAGTACGTGCATATTTCTGTACCACAGACATTTAGTCATCTCGAGGAACTGATTCAAAAGGTTTATAACACTAAAAATTCAATATTTTAGTCTTGTTAAACCGCCTTGCCCTAGTTCTAAATTTGATCAGTATTTAACGAGGAAAACAGATTGAAAAAGTGACATCCGAACACAACTATGAAAACCGAAAAAAAGATACCACATAAACGGGACTCGAACCCGTATTGAACTTGTATCCGGATAAATCTTTTTCCCAATTAAACTACCCTGCATATGACTTTCATTTCATTTCAGAGTTGTATTTGCATATCGCTTTTCCAATTGGTTTTTCTCGTTAGATACTGATCAAATATAAAACTGAAAGGTCGGGTTGCACAGAGATTGCATAATTTTTCCCTAAAGTTGCAAAACATGTACTATTGGATGCTTTTTAATTTATCGGAATATGAACTGTGTTGGCATACTTTGCAACTGGTTTTTAGTACCCAAGGCAATGGTTCGGTGATTATACGTATATCAGACTCTAAAAATCTTTCCTAACCTAAATGAAGCACAAGATATTTCGTTTATGAAATTAGTTCTTTACAACCATCGGCTATCGACCCATACCAATTTAATATCATAATTCTTATAGATATACCAATCAATTTGTTTACTGTTACTTAGAATCTGGAAATCATTCTGTGGAGTCTTATTGAATCAATGTTCAACAGTTTGCTCTATAAAGGATAACGGTAACTTCGTGCATCTCTGCAAAATATTGTATTGCATAAAATAATGTTTAATTTTTTAAGTCAATATTAATGTTTACATTTGTAAAACATTGAACAAAGAATTTTTTTATATTTGTCAATTGCATTAGCAATAAAAAAAATTATGAAAACGATTCAGGTTTGTTCCAGTATAGGGCCTCTGTTCAGTGTAGGATCACAATGGACCAATTTTTAGCGTCCGAATAAATCACTTACATGTAATTTTAAAACACTTACACGTGATTAATTTATGGCTTAAGGTGTGTTGTAGCTACTAGCAGAGTACAAGACCACGTAGCTAGCAGAGGAACTCAACATTTTCTCCGTACAAGTCGTTGATACCACTTGTTATGCGATCATATGAAATTCCATTTGAGCCTAAGTTTATGAGAATCGATTCCGCCGTTTCTGAGAAAATAGAGTGGAGTATGTGACCATTATTTCCGGTACTTGCAGAACCGGAATTCAGGGACCGCTATAGCCAAAGTCGAACGGTCAAAAACTAGAACGATTCAGAAATTGGATTAGTTTTGAGCCCAATTTAGAACATGTTTCGCTCTAAACGACGGATTGGAAGCTTAAGTACTCATATCCTTGTAATTCCGGAACCGGCACTCGGATCCGCCTAAAACGCATATTATTTGGAGAATTACAAACAAACTGAAATTTAGTGAAATTGAAATAGTTTTAAGCACTGTCACGAAGAATTTTCACGTTACTTGCATCACTTTGAATTTAAGTATGATTGGTTTAGATTAGATGTCACTTATGTTACCCCGGTTTTGACTAACATTTAGTCGTTCACCGGGGAGCATTAAAGTATGAAATATTTAACATTTCTCCACCTTATAATACCGGAACCGGAAGTTAGATCCGGATATAACTTAGAAATTATTCAAAGTGCTGTAAAACTTTTCATTTGAGTTCCATTCTACACTTTTTCACGATTATTCCCGGTACTTCCCGAACCAGAAACTGATTACCTGGTTATAATAATTAACTAGAGAAATTTACGCACAAGGAAATTGCAGTTATTTACATGGTCATTTATGATAATATGTTCTAGAAATAGGAATTGTTTACTAATCAAGCTGTAACTTGGGAATCGGAAGTCGTATCAAAATAAAATTCAGAAAATTGTTTTACATTTTAAGATCTTTCAAATTTCGGAACCAGATGAAAGTCAGTATCGTATAAAATTCAGACACTTTGAATGGGACCTCAAGTTCTTTTATTTGAATCTATGTTTGTGGGCATCGTGGCGACTGATTCGAATGATATGGGGCTCAATAGTAGAGTCGCCACACTATTTTGTCGATTGCTGTCGTCTTTCAATCGATGAATTGTGATAAAATCGGGTACAATATCTTTGCTTCGATTCAAAGAAGCAATACCACAGAAAAAAAGTTCAAAATTTGTTCATTATTACTGTTACAGCGACGCAAAAACTTCGAAGCGAATGCATCTAATTTAATCTTACGGTTTACAAATTGTATGTAAAATCAAACGAAAATGGTTCTTCATCACTGTTAAGTAGATTAAGAAAAAAATTCTTCGACTGTTTCATGGAAAATGTCTTCAATTTCCGATATTGTTAGGACAAAATATTTCCAAATATTCAATATAAATGATTCTCAGTTTTAGTATAATCTCAGTAGTTCACATTATTGAAATCAATCTTCGATATACCTTACCCTATTCAGTAAATATACTATTTTAAACATTGTATAATATAATTCGACTAAACCGTTTAGGTCGCTTTGATACATTATCAGATTGAAACATAGGGCATTGTACTCATTCTCTCCATCCTGATCTTTGGAGCTATACGAGAATGCAGAAAGTATAAAAAAATCTTTTTTTTTTTAATTTATGAGCGATATTGCCAAGTTTAAACAACACGTGCCAAAATTCAACATTCTGACCTCCACTCTCAACTAACGGCGATAAAATCATTCCCGACTAGTCAAAAATGGCAACACTCTCCTAATGACTTTTCGGGTTCGCATATCTTTGCGCATGTGCCGGAAGCAGGCCAAACGGCAAAAAAAAGTTCTGCCTGCTGTGACGGATTTATGAGGGGGAAGCTTCCACAAACCACACGCAGGAACCAATGCCACGTGGGACAAAAGCTGGCTGCTAGGAATGAGAGAAAGCAGTTCACGCGAATAAAGCATGCAGAAAGCCAGGGCCAAGTTCCTCGAGTCTACAACAGATGACGACACCGGTAGAGTCCTTTGCTATGGCTTTTGTACTCGGAAAATAGAAGCTACAAGAAAACGAATAAAATATCCTTGAATGCTTTACGAGCTTCTGATGGTATGACCGTAAATTGCCAGGAAGTACATGCAAGCGAGGGGATTTTCAAATGCGGATGTCGGACGAACGACTGAGGGAAATGATAGTAGAAAAGTGCCTATGCTCTCTCTGCTTTGGCAAGCAGTATAATTAAATTCTCACCTGATTATTCTATGACGTAAGATTGCGGACTTAATTCACACCTCAATCGAAAGATTATAAACGAGTACGTGTGAAGCTTTTTGTTGCTGTTGTTTTGATTTATCTAGCAATTATCATCATCATTATGTGATGAAGCTCAATTATCAGTAAACAAGCGGCATAAAACAAACCGGGAGCTCTTCTATTGTACAGGGTCTGTGGAGTGAGAGACAGCGGAAAAAACTGAAATTGAATTCATGTTCTAGCCCCACTTCGTTGTGGTCCATCAAGTCGGGTTGCGCAAAACGATTTCGTGTCCCAGTGAAATAAGGACCATTCGCCGGTCGCTGCCCATGCGGCGAAAATGGCGATGATATAAGTGAAAAACCTGTTGGCAGTAGGAAATTATGTCTCATTTTTTCGTCCATTGGAGCGAGTTGGTCCAAACTGTAGGCACTCGGCCACTGCAGTAGTAAATTCAATTAAATTTTTAAAATGAAGCATGTTGTCTTAAAACGCGCGATCGTGAAATTTTCTTCTCTATTTTTCCTTTGTCTATGGATAAAGCGGTATCGGGAGGTCACGGGATCGTATGAGGAAAACATAGAAATCGTGATTCACTCAATTAATCTAAATCGCCACGGTTTTCTTCTGCTAGCCCAGTGGCAAGCGTTGTCTGGTTTTACTGAGAACGGACATGAAAATCATGTTTTTCTCTTACTTCTATTGCTTGACAACACGAAGATACAGTGACTAGAAGGCAAGTTGGATGTTGGATGACGGCAAGTATCGGCCGCCCAACAAAGTTGTTGATTGGCGGGATGCAAGAGGAAGGCACTGTCACATGTTAGGTTAATTAAATTCATGAGATTTTTTCCTTTACTTCTTCATCCTTGAATGCTGCTGATTCCAGTGCAAAAGTTGCCGAAAAAGGGATTGGAGAAAATTATTTCTTGTTTCATAATCAGCAACGCCGAAAAGTGCACATAAATAATTTATAAGCGCTCTTTTTTATCTTGTATCTTTCAGAGACGAAAGTATCGGTTTTGACGAACGTTGCGAACAAAATGTCAGTTCATTGAAAACAGAATATGACCGAGCGAAACGATCGAAACCGGATAATTTTAGTTCCAGAATATTTCAATTTTATCATGTTATTATTTTTTGTTCGAATGGAAATAGAATGACGAATGATAAAATGCTGGAGGATTTTGTATAAACTAGCTAAAATTGAAATGCCAAGCCACATCACACGAAGTGAACCGTGACCTGAAATTTAACTTCCAATAAGAACAGCATTATGCTTCGACCGGCATTCCGTGATGATTAAAAACACATCCACACATGCATGGTATGACATTTTGAAGAAAACTGCCAGCACGGTGCATTGAAATTGCATACATTCGAGCTCACTGGCCGAATCGGTCTTGCCATCTACTGGAGAGTAGCAACATGCAGAAAGCCATTAAAATGTATGTTGAGTCTATGTATGCTCATTTTTCAGTCCGTATATGCAACATAGCATAGTATTGAAATTTATGTCAGGGATGGAGTTGGTAATCTGACTGCGTATAGCAGTAAAAATTAGTATGTCGAACGAAAATCATTTCTCATTCCTCATGATTGGAATATTAGTAGAAATCACAGTAACGGTGAATAATAACACATTTTTAAAACTTTGCATTGATTTCATGTTACATTCATTTGAATTTTGATACGTATTGTAAGTTACGCTCGGTTGACTGGTCAACAAACGTACGTAGTTTGTGTTTGAGTGCCATCTTCGTTAGTGTATTCAGCACAACGCATCCATGACTTATAGCAACATCGTGCTATTGGTATTGATGTGGAACACATCTTTGTTTTCTATATGGGCGTGCAAATTAGAAACTGAAGGAAAAATACACGTAGAAATGTGGTCAGGCTTTGAACACTTATAGCTGAGTCAATTTTGTATTAATTATAAATATTTTTGGATTTCCCTTACGGAGACGATGAAGGAGTACGCGATCTATTAGCCAATTGGTCGATTAATGCAAAGGCGAAGCTTTAGGAGATTATAACACGTTTCAGTATCACGTGTAACATGTCAGAGGAAGGTAGCTGCTAGACAACAAGACACAAAGCGTTATATTATATGCTTATGACAGACATGTGATATCGGAATCACTGTACACCGAGAAATCACATGTCTGCACATGTGGTAATAATAAACGATAAATATCCAATACATCAATAAACAAATTGTGTAGTCACAACTTTAAACTCGGAATGATGTCAAATTCAAGAAGGTTTCAAAATCAGCTTTATGATAAACATAATCCTTTTTATGAAAATTTCGTAATGAATAAACTGTTTCGTTGAAAGCATTATTTTGGAATTTTTGTGTGCCATGCCGTTTTTATTGGTTACATATTAAGAATATCTTAGATTTATTTACTATTTTGAGGCTCAATGTTGAAAGTTTATGCGCTCTTATTTTTTTGTGAATATGCGGGTAAAAAAGGAATTTATAACTGAACAACATGAAATTTTTGCGGATTAAGCGAAATTTGGTACAAATCAGCTTCGTTGCAGAAAAATAGTGCTAATAGTGTTTCGAAAATTTTTATTTGATATTAGTGAATGTTACGGTAGAACATCAAAATTATGGACATCAAGTTTTCTCTCATGCGAAGTACATTTTAAATAATGAAGGTAAAAATCATTCATCCGAGAACAAACGTGTCATAAATGTACCTGAAAACCTTAAAATTTGAGATGAGTGAAACTGTCATCCGAAAAACACTCTCACACAAAATTAGTTAAATAATTCAGAGAGGCATTGATTATAACTGTCATGAATCAGTTACTAGGAATACACTGCCAAAATTTTTGGTTTCTATATTATCGATCATCGGAGCTGAAAAATCAAGCTAAGTTTTGAGTCACTGTATATTCTTTCTGTGCGCAAAACATGTCTGTCACCTCATCGTTGTACAGAAATCATTGTACCGATATCACATGTCTGTCAGCGGTATTAGTAGTAAAATGTATCTTTATTTTCAGTTTTGGTTTACAAAGATGATTTACATACAACTTATTGCGTTTCAGTTCTGGTTCTTGTGATGGATGCTTTCCCTTTGATATATCGCTTACTCCTTCAAAACCGTCGACTATGGCAGGGAAATACGGTATGCCGGAAATTTTCTGCAGACAAAATAGGACACTGCTAGCTATTAATCACTATTTCAATGCTATACAATTAAAAATACATGGCTATGAACATTCAAATCGTAGAAATATTTCCAATCAAATGGTGACATAATATTATTAATTGATACAAAATTGACTGACCTGTAATTGTTCAAAACCTGACCACATTTCTACGTGTATTTTTCGTGTTTCTAATTTGCACCCATATCTAGAAAACAAAAATGTGTTCCACATTAAAATTTAAACTAACCCCAAAACTACTCCCTTCGATAGTCATTATCAGTACCCTGGTTCCCAATTTTCGATTCCGGAAATAGTGGACACTTTTTTGTAAGTTATAGGTGTTACAGAGCGTTGCATGCGTTACATTTTGTATGTTATAGATGTTACGAGATGTTACAAGCGTTATTTTTTTGTAAGTTATAGGTGTTACGAAGCGATTCATGCGTTACTTTTTGAATGTCACAAGTGCTACGAAGCTTTATACGCGTTACTTTTTTGTAAGCGTTATTTGTTTAGAAAATTTGGAAGCAGCCATGTAATGTATCAAAGAAGAACAATAGGCATTTCCGATTTTCCTTTTCAATTTTCGATCCTACATTCTGTAAAAATGGTCAATGAATGACAAAAATTCACTTACAGCGTTTATTTTTCAATCAAGACCAAGTACTTCCTTTTTGCCTTACTCGAACTAATTTACAAGTGGCATTTCACTCTGCAAAGCGGCATCTTCCCCAAAAAAAAATTTCATAATTTATTATGATAATCATTGATTTTATTCCAAATAAATATTTTCGAATATTTTCAAAAAAAATATTCATAGTGATTCATTTTATCTTACTTTAAAGAAAAGTGCGACCTCTCTCCCCACTACAACCTATCTTGTTTTTGACATCAATAAACAGGTCCTGTTTATTTGTTTAAAATTTTCTAAATTGGCATCTTTGCTTCCGCAGCATTATTAATTTCATTAGCTCTTGTATGCAATATGCATTATGTTGCATAATGCGGAGGCGTAATAACGGTATATGGATAAAATTCTATAGATATTGAACGCAGTACGCATTATATTGCATAGTGCGTAAACGTAAAACTGTGTATGAAACACAGTAAGGAGAAACTATGGAAACATTCACATCATTCCAATTATATTTGATAAATGATATACGATTTTGGTCGCTATAGAACTATGAAAAAAATGAATTGAGCACTACAAAATGAATTTATTATCTACATCTATCCATCTGAATTAAATAAAAACCGGAACCCAACTTCATCAAAATTAATTTATTGTGCAACGGCTCCAGTAGTCATCTCATTTACGAAAACCACCAGTTAGAATGAGATAGGTGTTATAGGTGTTACGAAGCGATTCATGCGTTACTTTTTGAATGTCACAAGTGCTACGAAGCTTTATACGCGTTACTTTTTTGTAAGCGTTATTTGTTTAGAAAATTTGGAAGCAGCCATGTAATGTATCAAAGAAGAACAATAGGCATTTCCGATTTTCCTTTTCAATTTTCGATCCTACATTCTGTAAAAATGGTCAATGAATGACAAAAATTCACTTACAGCGTTTATTTTTCAATCAAGACCAAGTACTTCCTTTTTGCCTTACTCGAACTAATTTACAAGTGGCATTTCACTCTGCAAAGCGGCATCTTCCCCAAAAAAAAATTTCATAATTTATTATGATAATCATTGATTTTATTCCAAATAAATATTTTCGAATATTTTCAAAAAAAATATTCATAGTGATTCATTTTATCTTACTTTAAAGAAAAGTGCGACCTCTCTCCCCACTACAACCTATCTTGTTTTTGACATCAATAAACAGGTCCTGTTTATTTGTTTAAAATTTTCTAAATTGGCATCTTTGCTTCCGCAGCATTATTAATTTCATTAGCTCTTGTATGCAATATGCATTATGTTGCATAATGCGGAGGCGTAATAACGGTATATGGATAAAATTCTATAGATATTGAACGCAGTACGCATTATATTGCATAGTGCGTAAACGTAAAACTGTGTATGAAACACAGTAAGGAGAAACTATGGAAACATTCACATCATTCCAATTATATTTGATAAATGATATACGATTTTGGTCGCTATAGAACTATGAAAAAAATGAATTGAGCACTACAAAATGAATTTATTATCTACATCTATCCATCTGAATTAAATAAAAACCGGAACCCAACTTCATCAAAATTAATTTATTGTGCAACGGCTCCAGTAGTCATCTCATTTACGAAAACCACCAGTTAGAATGAGATCTGCTGTCTCTGTTCGATAGATTGACCATAACCGTAAGATGAATTGATGAATCATCACAATTCGTTGTTTCAAAGTCGAGTAATCGGCAAAATAGTGTGGAGACTTTATCAATGAGATGACTATTGATACAACAGTCATATCTTAAACTTTATCGATAATTAAACCATGAACATAACTTTTCAAATTAGCAATCCACGACCATAAATTAAAATATATTTCTTATGCGACGTAACCAATTTGATCTAAGCTAGTCGAAGAAATTGAGTTTCCGCATTACATTGTCCTGGCGTGATGTGTTACAAAGCAAATAAAATTTATTCTTCACAGTCAGAACCAAAGAAATCTGTTCGTGCGTAGAACAAAATGTTGACAAAAACTACAAATAAAGAAACAATAAAAAAGGTCATAAACAAGTACGTACGGTCTCAGAAGAGTGTCGTCAAGACGGAATTTCGGTGCTCTATCATAATTTGCTTTGTTTTCTTGTGCATGCTTATTGAAATTTAGCGTTAGATAAAAATTAATGGCTCGTGCGTAATCTTCAGCATATTGTACGAAAAATATAAACACAACCGCCTTTTTATATGCAAACAGCATTACCAAAAATCATGATCTATTAGTTCCGGTCGAAGTACTAGATCATCTTAAATCCCTTTGGCTCAGAAACAAGACACACCGCTTCACTAGCAGTCAACAATGATGAATAGATTATTAATTTAAAAATCGTCTCATCCCTCGCTTAGTGCAAACACAAAAATGTTACATTCATAAAAAAAATTTGAGCTACCACTTGCATGTCGCGCAGGAGGCTGTACCATGTAGGAGATTATGTCGAAATTTCCTGGGGGGATTCATTCAAGAGTGTTCGTGCACGATGATATACCGCCCAGTGCAGCACCAGCACCAGTGGTGACCACAACTAGAATCCTTTTTGCGTAGTCATGGCCATGGCGATGGATGAATTATTATGCAAAAATGGATTAATGTATATTTAATAAACACGTTCGAGCTCGACTTTATTATTTAAAATATATGAAGGTGGCACCCGCTTGTTCTCTGTGCATCCTGCTTTTTGTTCCGGAGATACAGTCATGTATGGAATGTCTCGTAGTTGTGCTGGCTGTACATTTGGCACATTCCGTTCTATTACGGACAGAGGCGAGGTCCTGTACAAGAGGCGAGGTGCTAAATGTACGAATTTTCTTTTGAAGCACACATTTCCATACGTATAGCAGCCATGCACGGACTCGAAACGGTCCTTGCTCTGAGCAGGAACGGACACATACTCCATGGCATTTTAATTTATCTCCGTTGGTGCAGAACGTGTGTGTATGGGCCTACGTCGCATAATTTTAGGCGTACGAACTCGACAGTTTTCGGTTCACTGCGTTTTACAGGCACGCATTTGGCTCCTATATTACCAGTGGTGCACTCCAACGATAAATGAATTTAGGGATACCGTGGCACATAGTTGCAACTACCGGCCGATGTGCCTGAAACCTGGGTCGACCAAAGGAAACAAGATTTAAAACATTGTATAATGCATTTTCACTTACTTGCTCTCGTGATCAATTCTGGAAGTGTACCGTTCCGAATCCGGTAATAATTGGAAATCCATCGGGGTCAGTTGCAAAATCCCTAGCAAATGATTAGCCTATGGAAGCGAAAAAAAAACTTTTGCAGATTTATGATTTTATTATGACATTTTGTCTTACGGGGACCGAGTACTATTTCAATTACCTCTCACTATATTCACCAGCTTTGGCTAGCGTTCTCTGGTCATCTACACTAGTGTCAGTTCATTGGTTCGACGATTCTGTGTACGTTCATGAGTACCGAATCGTTCCTCGGCTGAAAATAAGCCAAAAGGACATCAGGTAGCAACGGCTTCTGGAAAAACATCACAGAGAACAAGAGGCAATATTTTGCAACCATGTCCTTCTTTGTCCTGGTGAGGATTGGAACGATTGAATTTTGTCGTGGTTCTGATCACTCGAAACCGCTCGAAAAACAACACCAGAGAGACAGGATATACGGGAAACAGGAATGATGGCATATGCTAATTTATGTAGTTCAAATAGCGATCAAATATGTAAAATATGATTTACAACCGTCCATCCCGGTAGAGACAGAGCGTGTCGAATTGTGCGCCTAGCTGTGAGAAACCCCCTGCTAATGGAAGTCGGAAGTGTGTGTATTTGCGGGTGTTTGGCCAAACAATGGCTGTCGGATGTCCGTCAATTTTGTCGAGTGGATACTGGGAAAATTTCAAACAGACAATTGGTAGGAGGCAGAGGCTGTAACAAAACCAAACGTTTTTTTTTTCAACTGCAAGAACGATATCAATAAAACATTTTTCACAACAACTCGTCGATTTATGATAGATGATTTCGACAAAGAAATCATCAATGAAACTAGTTAACTAAACGTAAGAGTCAAATATGGTCACGGCTTGTGGTATGCTTTTGTATGTAATAATTGAACAACTTGAAGATAAAATGTTCGTTGAATATACGATTTTATTTAACCGCACAAGCTGTTACGGTAAAGTGGGTGTTATTCAGTAATTCTTACTCACTACTTTCGATGCTTTTCGATTATGTAAACTGAATTAGATTGATAATATATTCCTTATTATAACATTTGTGACAGTACAAACTATTTAATTGGCATTTTGATAGTTTCTTCACTGAAACATGCAAATCCGAAATAAAATAATCGAAATTTGCTCTTCATCCGACGCCATCTTCGATCTGAAAGCTTGTAGTATCACCAAAAATGATTTAACATGATGAATTATTACGTCACGTTCATCAGTCTACGAAATATTTCACGCGTTGATGAAGTATTTCCAAAGATATACGTATTTAGGGGTGTCCAGATTTTGTCGCGAACAAGTTAGTTTTTGCGCAGATACCAACTTTTAGCTCCAATAAATGTTGTTTTACCAGCATGACCTAGCGAAATTAAATTGTGATTTCTAATTAATAAAGATAAGGCTATAATGAGGCTTCATAAAGTTGTTATTTTTTGCTTGAGAAATGAGAAGCAGCACTTCAAGGAAATGGTTTATTACTACCACTTCCTAGATTGTTTCCACTTGGTTGAGATTATGAACAGAGGCCCTTGGCTAAGGTTGGACTTACAAGGTTTTCTACGGTATTATAACAATAGTTTATTCGTTCTATAATAGTACTGAATAATATGTTTCGTTTAAAAACCACCAATGCTTGTATATTTTATATCAGCGCTGTATGACCACATCAAGCTAGTTATGATGCTACGTTATTTCAGCACGCATTTACATTTCAAATATACGGCTTCAACACAACACTAAAGTTACAACATGACTTTATTGTTGCATTTTTGTTAACGTCCTGCTAGCTTAAGGATATCAGTAAATGCTAATGGTTTCTAGGACGAAGTATTTTCAAAGATTGTGAAATTCGACGTGCGCATTTCAAATGGGTCTTATAACCAAATACATAATCTTTATGTTCTTTTTTTCTTCTATTAAAAAAAATTGTGTAGATAACATGTTTGCTATAAAATTAAGTAAACAAAGATATTCTGTTAGTGGCTTTTAGGCTCATGTTTACGTCGAATTATTTCGCCCCATTTCAATTCCCGTAAGAATCGAACAATCTTGCACTATACTATAAAAATCAAAATTATAAAATTGAATTTAAAATGATTATAAATTATACAGCAATAATGTTCATAGAAATGTTTATGAGGAGAAAATTTCAAGATTTGCTTTCATTCAGATCAATTTTACTTCACTTAGTATCATGACTGTCACACTACCAGAACTCACACTACCACTACAACTACTTTTAAACTTATTACTTAATGGGGAGGGGGGGGGGGGGGTGGGGTGGTCGTGTAGGGTCTAAACGATGGAAAAAATCATCATTTTTGAGAATTTTTTTCCAGAACTATCGTTCAACAAAATAAATTCCAATGTTTTGCATGATTGAAAGCATCATTCGAACAACATTTTGTAGTTTTTTCGTGGAAAAATAATGAGAAATAAGACGGTGAAGAGGTATTTTTGAGGACGCTTCTTAAAAATCATGATTTGCGGTGTCCACTGTATCTCAGCGTAGACCAATCAAAAGTGAACAAATCAAAGCATCACAGTTAGAGTAGAAGTTTTTCTAGACCTCAACGTTTCTGTTTGATTTTTTTTATTTTTTTTTAATTTTTGGTGGTTGTTCAAACTGAAAACTACGATTTTTCACGAAAAAATTCGCCATTTTGTAGCTGTAAAACCTCCCCAAAGTAACAAACAACAAAAAGGAAAACGTTGGGGTCTGGTTTTTTATATGTAGAAGGTGTGTGCAAAATTTGAAAAAAATTGGTGCCGTAGTTTTTGAATGACGATGGACACGGACTTTCAAAACCTGCTTTCGAGAAAAACGCGTTTAAAGTTTTTTGTCTATAAAATTAATGGAAACAATTTATTACTCAAGGGAGCCCGTATGGTCTAACATTTTCAAAAAATCATATTTTTTTCTTTTATAATTTATTATAATGAAACATTTCAAGAATGTTTTGTCGAGTTTTGAAGTCAATCGAAGTAGAAATCTTGGGCCTGTGCGCCGAGCTCTTGCTTCTTCGCAGAATGATATAGCCATAGATAAAGGACTATAACTTCCAGTTTCGTTCTAGTAGGCATGAAAATTTCACAGAATATTCTTGAAATGTTTTACTATAAGAAAATATAAAGAAAATAATTGATGATTTTTAAAAAGTGTTAGACCCTACCCGCTTCCTAATAAATGTACTTTTCCTAAAGCATGGAAATCTTCTTTTCTTGCACCAATATTTGAATCTGGTTCAAAATCTAACATTCGGAACTACCGTGGAATAGCCATTATCTCTTGCATTCCAAAATTATTTGAAAAAATTGTAAACGAAAAACTTTTTCAACAACTGAAAAACGTAATAACTAACAAGCAGCATTGCTTTTTAAAAGGCCGTTCAACTACAACAAATCTCCTTGAATTTGTGACATTCACTCTGAACGCAATGGACGCTGGCAACCACGTAGAAACTCTTTACACCGACTTTAGTAAAGCTTTCGACCGTAGTGACACACCATTACTTCTATATAAACTACAAAAATATGACATAGAACATAGCCTTCTGGAGTGGCTTGAATCATACTTAACGAGTCGTGTACAAGTAGTTCGCTTCCAGAACATAAACTCTGAGACACTTAATGTAACATCTGGCGTACCTCAGGGCTCTCACCTAGGGCCTCTTATTTTCATTTTAAATATAAACGACATTTCCTTCATACTCAAAAATCTAAAAGTGCTTATATATGCAGACGACTTGAAACTCTTCGTGGAAATTAAAAATATCAACGACGCTTTAATATTCCAGAACGAAATCAATCTATTCCACATTTGGTGCTGCATAAGTCTACTTCAACTCAATGTAAAAAAAATGCAACTCGATAACTTTCAGTAGGAAAAACGAAACCCATTCTATAGACATATTTTTAGGAAATCAAATAGTAGAAAAAAGTAAAATTGTACGAGATTTAGGATTTAATCATGGACTCCAAACTAACATTTGTGGAACATTATAACACAATAATCAATAAAGCAAACAGTATGCTGCGCTTTATCAAACACTTCAGTCATAATTTCCAAGGCCCATGTACTATAAAATTGCTAAATAGTACATATGTCAGACCCATCTTGGAATGTTGCAGCCTAGTATGGAATCCATACAACATTATTCATGAAGAACGCATTGAATCGATACAAAAACAATTTCTTTTATATGCACTTCGTAAATTAAACTGGACAGCATTTCCTCTTTTATCATATGAAGCACGCTGCATGCTCATCAATATACAAACACTCAAAGAACGCCGCGACTTTGCAATGCTTTATTTTATCAGCGACATTATTTCTCAACGCATTCAATCAGCTCAATTATTATCGCAATTAAATTTTTATATACCTAGCCGGCAACTACGTTCCAGGAAATTATTTTTAGAAAAACATGCTAGAACAAATTATGCAAAATACAGTCCAGTCAATCGAAAAATGCGCCATTACAATCAATGCTGCGAACATCTTGACCTTACTATGTCAAAAAATCAAATAAAATCTCAGCTTTGTCGTAGAAATAATGCGTAGTATGTAAGTGAACATTGTAATCAATTTGTATGTAGTCTACATTTGCTTGACGAAATAAATAAATAAAATTAGATTTGTGTAAACTGAGGTATATCTGTAGATATTTTTTTTAATCTATTGAAACATAGTGAAACGAACGATGTCGATGCAACTTTTAAATTGCTAGTTATTTTTTTTCTCTTGCTCGTAAAAAATGACCAGGTCATGTTAGTAAAAATGCGGAGAAATTACACCTACTACACCTATATTTTAAAGGAGATGTTTCCAGAATACGCAGTATTTAAAATCACATTTCTACAAACAAGTATATAATAAGCTGCTCATTCTAATAGAAACACATTGTTTGAATTTTCCATACCCAATCTCCCGCAGGAAGGGATCATCTCGCACGCCACCACTCACAGTGGAATTTATCTCAAGTGCCAACAACTGACAAACACTAGTCGTAAATAATCGTACATACCGCCACGGCAGTATGAGCGAATCACACGCTATATTGAACCAGAAATTAAAAACGATCTCCGTGCATCCGGAACACATCGTAGTCACGAGAGTAGGAAATTAAATTACAAATTGTTCCTACTCGAAGGTACGCTACCACTAGAAGCAAAGCGGAAAATTCTTCCTTGTCGAAAGGGGAGACTTTCTTTATCCTGTGTGAACCCAGAATGAACAAAGCAGAGGCGTGAGCTTAGTGCCCGCTGGTTCATTCTTACTCGTTGCACTCGACTCAGTAAGAAGGAAGTGATAGGGAGCTGGACTGAAAAAGAAAATGAAAAATTAACTCCTGGAAATTTGGCCACCTGTTGATTTGGCTTGCCTTCGACCGAACTATAGATGTATGTACAATTTTCTGCCACTCCGTTAGCCGATGTGCTATGGCGACAACCAAGTTTCCCCCATTACAACATAAGCTTCACAGTAGCGTTTTGGCAGACATTAATGGTGTAAAGGAGAATGTTGAGAACAGTTGCTCTATTGATGTTTTATTGCCTTTGGCGCTGGTTGCTTCATGGATAGATTATTTTGGGGATTCTTCTTGGCAACTGGTGAGAGTAGAAAATGGCACGCAAATGTCTGCGACCGTTCCAAACGACTATATTTCGCCGTAATGAGCAAAAATTAGTTCTGGTTTATTAAAAACTACCATGAATTACCCCATTTGACTTGGTGTATCGCATTCCACCCCAAATAAAACCGTCTATACAATGAGCAAGAATCTGCAACCAGTCGAAGAAACTACTGGCCCGCATCTAGATTCTCTCTTCCTGTGCTTTTTGCCAGTCAGGATAAGGGAAAATATTTTCTTCCCGCCATTCAAATCACATAGAAAAGCTAGCAATGAATCGGGAAAAGCAGAATCAGTGGCACTTTTCCTCGTACTTTTGTTGAATAGCATCTTTTATGTGCCGTTCCAGCAGAATAAAAATGAGTGTACATTTGAAAAAAAAAAATAAACATAAATAAAATAGCGACGAAGTTTATTCTCTGTTTTTTTTCTATCTTTGGAAAATGATGTTCTAGACGACCAGCATTTATATTTGCGGTTCATCAGCATAATTTTGCAGTTGTAATTTTAATTTCAAATCAATACGAATTAACAAAAAAATTGACAGAAAAAAAAGATGCTACAAAAGTATCCATTCACCCTGATAGTGGACTCGATTCCTATGCTACTGCTATGTGTTTGCTAGGCAAACGTGACCTCTAACCTAAAAATCTGGCACAACAAACATGTGTGGTCAACGGCACTGTTTCGGTTGCGAAGTTGAGAACGAGCGCCAGCGTATACAGTTTTCTTGACACGGTGCCAATAAGTTTCTCCATTTTTCTTATCCACGACAAACCCACGGGAGAAAGATGAAAAACAAAGAAAATTTATGGCTTTTTTCCTCAATTCAAAAAAATATAATTCTTCACTTGATTCCTTGCCGATAGAAAACGTGTTGTTTCATTGGGATTTCGCAGTTGTCGAGTCTGTAGATAGGAGAGAAACGGTTTCAAAACTGCCAAAGCAACCACAAAAATGTCGTAAGAGAACTACCATGACAATACTGATTCAATTTTACCCAACTCCCCGAAGAAAATATTCACAATTCGAGATACGTGATCATTTCTCATCACATATTAGTGTTTCATGTATCCGTCTGACAAACATTTTGAAATTGAGGACAATCATCATAAGATAGCCCCAATCTCCAAACGCACATGAGAACAAGGATTTTGATCTGAAATGTCTTTGGGGTGGAACAGCCAATTCGTAGAGTCAAAATAGGATACATTGTGGAAGACTGAGCCAAGATATGAGAACAAGCCAGAGTAAATATAATAAATCAGGCTTCTACTTTATCTTCGAAGCCCCGCTCTAGCTTTCTTTTCCTTAGTTGGAGGACAACGTCTTGTGTATTCCTACTAGTGCTTATTTTTTTCATTAAAATAGAAAGAAAATAAATTTATCTTCTCCAGCACCAGGCGGATGGGTAAAACGAAAAGCTGTGGAGATGCTGTCTGTGCTTCCTAAGTTGTTTGGGTAGAGGTTTTGCATCATAGCTCTACAATAGTATCTACAAACAGCAAAGTTTGAGAAAAGTTAAAAACAGTCTAATATGAATAAAAAAGTTATCATTCTTGTCGCAGTTTCTGTAGAATTTCTTTCTTCGCTCACTGAGTTCAGACTCTGCATAGGATAGATCATCATTCTTTTCTACGCGCTTAGTGAGCGCGAAAAATTTTCCCCCATTATTTATAAGTCTCGAAGACCAACGTTCCAAGAGCGCGGACGTTGCTACCGGGTAGTGTGCGCATCAGTATGCCTCGTCGTCGTGTGAGAAATGTATGTTCATCATCTTTTTAGGGCGGAGAAATGGATCATTAATCTTGCGACGCTAGATGGCGCGTCAGATCGTCGGCAATCTGAAGTGAAGTGAGCTGTTTTTCACTTTTTGTGTTCCGTTAGTCGCACATTCGATGTGCAAAGACGAGGGACTGTTCAAATTTCGGCAGGTCGGGGTTTGTGTATATGGATTGAACTACGACCATTTACGATAAACTATTCTGTCTGAGTATTCAATGCGACGTGTTTCATTTTCAAAAGGTTTCCTGATTCTGTGCCCATTATTGACAAACCAAATGAGGAACACTTTCAGTTATGATTAAGTTCGAGGTTGATGATTTAGTTGACTGTGCTTACATTCTAACGTCGAGTATGATCGTGTTCTTTTCCAAAACGTATTCAAAATGTGAAGTCCAATTCTAAACTGTGCACTCACTTTAAAATATCCATGCGTTTCCAAGCTTATCTATAAGCTACGCATGAGACAACATTCTGAAGCGTATCAATCGAATGACCGTTGTCCCATTTAGGATCGAAAGCTATTCAAATCTATTTTCGTAACCCATTCGATATTTGTTTATTGTTTGGTTAGCCATGAAAATAACACCCAGATATTAGACATGGAGTAACACCCAAAGAAATTCAGTCGTAGTTTTTTTTTATTTCTCTTGTTTCTATGTATTTATTGCATCTTTATAAACATACGGAATCGCAAATTTTATTCGTGACATACTGCAAAAGAAAAAAAATACTATGTTGAGTCTGACTTTAATCAAACACAAAATCGATCATTCCGAAGCATTGATAAAAATCAAAACTATGACCTTCAGTTGTAGGTTGAAGGGAGCACAAAAAAAAACGTGTCGAACAACAGTCGGTGCGACGGGAAAGCAAAGAGCGGCATGCCAGTAAAGGAAACAAAACAATTAAATTTTCGAATAATAGGCAGGAAACCTAATGTTCACATAAACTTCTATCTAATAAGTACTGTATGTTGTGGTTATCAGAACTAACATTTGTATGTAGGAACAAATTGGTACTTTTGATCAACAAATAATGTAACCAATGTCACTTTGGCCCTTTTTCAAATTTCAAATCAGTTTTTGATGTGGAACACATCTTTATTAGGGGTACAAATCAGAAACTCAAGAAAAACTACACGTAGAAATGTGGTCAGGTTTTAAACACTTACAGCTCAGTCTGTTTTGTATCAATTATTAATATTATTTCATCATTTGATAGGAAATATTTCTACGTATTGATTTGAATGTTCATAGCCATGTATTTTGAATTGTATATCATTGAAATGTTGATTAATAGCTAGCAGTGTCCCATTTTGTCTGAAAAAAATCTCCAGCATACCGGATTTCCCTGCCATAGTCGACGGTTTTGAAGGAGTAAGCGATGTATCAAAGAGAGAGCATCGCTCTGATTGGTCAATCGATGCAAAAGGATGCTTTTGAGGAGGTATTAATTGTTGGGTTTGCCAGAGGGTTTTAATGAATTATTTTTCTCGAACAAAAAATGTTTTGAAGTAAAATCATTAAGTTGCAGAATTATTTATGTATTTCAAATAAAGGAATTATGTAATCGCTGTGAAAATCAACTTTTGAATAGAGGCTCGTTGGGCTGAGAGTCTTATGCCGTTTTGAATCAGTTCACTTAGTTCGCACAGTGACTGTGTGATTAGTTCAATAGATTATTAATGTTTGCTGGACTTGTTAATTGATGGACAAGTAAACTCAATTCGACTTTACTGGTTCCGGAAAGTAGTGGGCGAAAGATATTTTTGAAATGGTTTGATCGATTCTCACTAACTTCGTATAAAATTGAAAGACTAGTACCGAAATAACATATTTATACGTGTAAAATAATTCAAACCGTGATATGAACAAAATAATAAAATCAATTAGTATTTCAATCGAAATGAATAAAAAATTCACTCGGAATGGAAATACTCGAAACTCTGCCTGTTAGAAGGTTTTGTTATTTTAAGAACAAATTATCGGATTAATGAGTGAGGTTCACAATAAAATATAATCAATGATTAAACACAGTACTAAAGAAACAAATTAGAATAGTAACTTAAACTGCCATAGTTAGATTCATTATACTCTATTTGTACTACCGTCAATCATATGTATAAAAAAAAAGTTTTGTACCGTGTTATAACATGCAGATCATCCAAATTTATTTCCATTGGTATGATCGCTGTCTTGCTATCCTCGTCAGCTGATCGTTCATTTATATTACTTTTCCAAAGGTGTCGCATTAGAAAGAGAAAAGTTATTATTATTAATATCATTTATTTTACCCCGGCTTTAACCTTTTGGTCGTTCACCGGGGGGTGAGAAAAGTTGGTGCTTCGCATATCGCGCTCTCTCTGACAGCAACCTAAGGACCACCTGAAAAGTGTTGACTTATGACCACTACCGTTTTTTACACTTTTGAATCTGTTACGCACTAAACACAGAATTGAGTCAAAATCGGTTATATCAATCGAAAGCTTCCCAAGAAACAAATGTACCTAGTGTTATAAAATATCTAGTATATTTACATGCCTGGAGCCACTTCAGTAAACTCGAAGACAATTAAATCTCTGATACACAAATAATTTCAACTGCACTGACTCTGTCAAATGGAAACCTTTATGATAATTGTTAGGTTAGGTTAGGTAGAGCTAACATCCACGCTATATCTGAGAAACGCTGGAATGGCGACTTAGCCCACAGTGGGAAGTTTGGGCCACCCTCCTCTAAGCGAAGCTGTTGGAAGCACGCGAATCTATAAATAGAAGCGAAATTAAAGCTAACGTTTCAGTCCTATTCTTAGCATGCTAGAGGTAGGTTGTTGCTAGACAGCAAGACAAAAACGTGCTATAAAACGATTTGAAGCTTCAAGAGCTGCTGCCAGTTGTTAGCGTAAAACCGTGTCGCTCGCTGCGCGTATTACATTTTTCTTCATGCTCTCTCGTAAATGTGTAAAATGACTCTCGATGTGGCCGGGTGGCCAAGAAAGTTTTGATATTTTCGGTTACAAGTTTGACTACATCACATAAAATCCAATAAAGCTACCGCTTGTTTGGCAGCCTTGCTGAACCGAGTTTATTTCTCTCTCACGTTTCGTTACGTTACCAGGCAGAAATGGTGCCGCCAGAGAAACGTACTTACCATTACAAAAAAAACATTCACTTAATTTTTATCGCGACAACATATATGTTTTTATGCACTAATCGCATCTAAACTAAATTATTTAGATATTCGCCCTTATTCTGAATAACGACGTATTGATTTTTCGATCGAATGTGGTTCGATCGAATCATAGCTACCTTTGATTTTGCTAGCGTTATTGGGAATACAAATGAAATACGAGGGAAAAAACGATACGACGTTATTCAGAATAAGGGCGATTGTCTGGATAGATTTTTGATCCATGCTTTTGAAGGCGAGATATTCAATAAACAAGTTGAATGTTGCCGTTTTCAGCTATGCAATTCTTCCTTCAGAAAAAAGAGTTTCCAGACCACTGAAGTCAATGAATCATTCTGAAATTTTCACAGAATAATCTAAACTAATTTTCTAAGAGATTTTGAGTTGGGTTTTTTGATATTCGTCATCGTTTCTGAAGAAAATCAGATTTGAAGCGTGAAAATAGCCCTTTAAAACGCCCTAAAACACACTGGCCTTAGCCCTTAATTGGTATACTCTGAACGTGTGTCATGCAAGCTCGGAATTCCATGTTATGTCGTTTCCCCATGAGAAATTGACAACTACCACTGGATAAATTTTGAGTGCTTAAGATTAATTTCTAATTTATATTAGATGAACTCGATTGATAATGAGAAATAGTTTATTGCTTCAACCGAAATCGCAGAATTGTAGAGAAACTTAACGCTAAAAAACTGCTTGCATAAAAAACTTGAACACAAGCTTGGCGAGGAGAAGCTTAATTATCGAGATCGCAAGTATGTACAAAGATATAATTGCATATATTTGGGATAATTGTGTAATTTCGTCGGTCATAAAACAAATGCAAATCAAGACAAATGATGTTCGGTGTTGGTTCGGATTGATTGAACTTTTTGATTGTAGATCATTAGAAATTTTGGTTGCCTTGTTCCACATCAACGGCTCGAACAACCCCATGGGGCTGATCCTTGTAGTTTTTCGTACAGACCATTGGGTTATAACCCAATCCCTCGAATTCTGCGTAATGAATATTTTAAATCGTGCATTAGTTTCCTTATTTTTACGATTTTGGACTTCATAATTCACCAACCTTTTTTTCAATTTCGAGGTCATTATCCTATTTAAACACTCAATTTTGATTTTAAACATCTTCTTAATCAACTACATGAGTCCGAAGCGGTAAGTTTCGAGCGCCTTGTCAGTGTTTGGTTTCTTATAGAACAGTTCGAAACAGCCAAAACCACGGTAGGAGAAGCTCCACTAAACAAAGTATACTTCAAGAGAACCCTGAAGTTACTGCTTCAGAAAAAAATGTTGGTATTTTGACGTGACTTTGGAATAGAATCGGTTCCAGGCTCTATACATAGAATCGGTTCCAGGGGTCGTAGCATGTGGATTACAGAAGAACGATAACGTACTTCGTATGGGGTCAAATAATTGCTTGTAAGGGGAAATTAGTGCAAATCTGTTGTTATTAGAGACCGTTCTATTTGAGTCGCAGATATCACTCGATTGCAATGCAGCCGTCAAACGGTTGCTTATTCAAGTGTCAACGGATTCATTATTTATATCAAGTTTACCTCTATTTTCGGTTTGCTTACGCACGTCAGTGAAAGGTACAGGTCTTTCCTCGGTCTTTTCGCACCACCACATCACCATTATTCTTCATAATGTATCCTGAGTTCGATATTAAATCAAAATATATTACAATACATCCACGTGATTTATTACCTTCATATCTTTCGACCATTCGAGATCGACCCGGCCAGAGCTAGCGGAAACTGTAAGATCCCGCACGAAGAAAGGCGAGATGGAGAGAAGTCGACAACAAGAATACCCTAATTTCTTCGACTTTTTCCCTCCTTCTAGTAGGCAGCTTTCATTTGCTATGCGGGTCTCCCATTTTTATCTCGCATGCATGCCGTGACTGACTACCCCCTTATTTTTTTTCGTTCTTCTGGCATCGGGTTCCTTTTCCCGGCTAGCTCTCTAGAAGAAAAATATCTGTTTTCATTATCAGCGGTAATAAATTATATCGGATGAAAGCAGACGAAGGTCCTTGCACGCATTCTCGTTCGCACAGGAAAAAATATCCGGCACTCGTCTCTCGTCTCTCGTCTCTCAACTCCCCTTCGTGAAACACTAGTCTCTAATCTTTGCATCTCAAGAGCTTTATCAGAGTCCATTGAAAGGAGCAGAGTTGAACACGCGCGCCTACCATTCCCAGAAAATAAAACTCCAACTCGACAGAAGGGCCACTTTTACGTTATGGCAACTGGGCGAGCCCTTCGATTTTTCAGTAAAAGCAAGATGAATAGTTTTGCGTACGATCGGGAGGCCTTTGTGAGAACATAATATCTAAACGAGTGCGGATGGTTCCAGGTTAGATATTTTTGGGTATTCTGCGGTGGAAGATAAGTTCCCGATTATAACGGTTGCGTTTCAGGAATTTGCTGCAGGGATACGATAAAACGTTCTGTTGGTGAGAGGGGAATCAGTTCTTGATTAAAATCGAATAATTGCTGGAGGCTATCGAGCCGCATTAAATGAGGTTTGAAAAATATCCATGAACATACTTAGACATACGTGTGTTGATTTGTAATAATTTTATTCCATTCGTTTCAAATATGCAGGTCATTCTTTTTTTGAGTGCCGACTTATATTCAATACAGTTATTTTTCTTTCTTTTTCTGTTGAAAATTAATCTGAAGAAAAAAAACCCGCTAACATAATTAGGAAGTAGATTCGTCCGCTTCGTGATGTGTAAAATAAATCACTTTATTTATGTACCCTTCCTTGCTTTTTTTGAAATCTTCCAAAAGCATACAACTTAACGTAACATAACTTTGGGCCTATATCAAAATGTACAGCACAGATCGATGAATCTAACTAACAAAGTTTCACGTTTGCTGCGGAAACTGAGAAGCTGTTGTGGTTGGTTTGTCATTGCAGTGATTCGATGGATAATGATAATGATAAAAGGGGAAAATGAAATGACGAACAAAAAGAAATCATTATGAATATTCGATATTGAAAATTTTATTATATATGTTTTGCTCAAAAATTTCAATTATTGCTTAGACTTAGCCAAAAGAAGTAACTCGTCAGTGCATTAGCAGTTCGAATTCAACTGCAATAGCAAATTATTAGTAGCGAACTATCATAGTTTCAAGCACGATTTGCCATTAAATACTTTTCCTTTGACTTCATGGGGACGGGAGGCAATTGTAAAAATCTAAAATGGTTATACGTTGATGGTTTTATAGCATCTAACTTCCAATAGAAACTTAGTTTTAACTCTAATATGTAGGAGTGACCGGGGCTAGTTGGCCGAGTGGCTATTAAGCGCAAAGGGGACATCTTTTCTGATTTTAGTGGAGTATAAGGCCACCCATGTACCGACGTAATTTCAGGTGTTTTTGTGTTGTCGATTGTGCAGGAACCCGCTTGTTCTTTTTTTCGCACTTTTTAGTAAATTTAGGTTTTTGTACAGTAATATGCGTAACGCCAATCAACTATCATCCGAACTCCAGAAACATTGTACCGCTTCAAAACCCTAAATAACGGTATGATGGATTCCAGTGTTTTCTTATTTCTGTAAGTGTAAATCGTGATTGTTCTCGGAAACATCCATTGGGGTAGGTTGGCCGAGTAAAGGCCTTTGATAAACGTTTTCCATTGATGCATTTGATGTGTTTCACATATCCCATCATACTCGACCAACCTACAGCGGCCCTTGGGTTAGTTGGCCGATTTTTTTTCCGCATTGGATTGTTAATAAGCTTTTCCATGATTTTTGTAGAGTTATGAAAAAAATCACAAATGTGCTCAAAAGATATATCTTTAAAAATACCCGTTTATCAAAAAGTCTAACTAGAGTACAGAAATTCCAAAACAAAAACTCGGCCAACTAGCCCCGGTCTCCCCAACTCCAACTGTGTTAAAGTGTTTGAGTAGTATACTGTATGTATGTATGTATGTATGTATGTGTGAAGCCACCATCAGTTCAAGGCATTACCAGTGTATACGAGTAGACTTACAGTAGGTCCGAATTTGATTATCAGATAGCTTTCATATAACTGCTGTTGAGAAGGCCAAAATGGATTTTGAGGACCCGGCGCCTTCCAGCAAGAACATCCGGCCATATAATAACGAATTTCGCTTTACCAGCTTAAACCCGCCTGATGGTTTGTTTGTTAGAAGGGTGCGTCTTACTCATTTCAGACCTTCAGGGAGAAACACAATGCTTCCCCCACATGACTCAGGTTGGCAGTCCACTCCATCATACAGTCATTCACTTGTAAGATACCCCGTTGTCGATATAATGAAGCATAATACAATATAAAATAAAATAATATAATATAATATAATATAATATAATATAATATAATATAATATAATATAATATAATATAATATAATATAATATAATATAATATAGCTTAATATCATACAATATAATAAAATATCACACAACATAATATGATATGATATAGGAAAATCTTATACGAAATAATGTGCTATGATAAAAATGAAAATTTAGACTGTATTGATCCATGTTTTGATGAGCCAATCACAGCACGCAAAGTGGGAATGTACTTTGTCCCCTAATTCAGTAGACGGTTTTGATCGTTTTGTAAGGAAGTTCAAATAATTGAGAAACATGAGAGACTGTCGCACTGTTCTGCACAATATGAACTTTCGCATGAAACCGAATTGATAAATAGGGCCCGGCGGTTTTAGAACATGTTTATTATTTCCATATGTATGGCAATATGTACCATTACTTATATGCTTTCAGTCAATTTGTTTGAGTGTTGGTGACTGTGAACCAAGCAGGCCGCGTATCCGGCGTAAAGATTGAAAAGTGAAGCAAAACTTTTCACCCCGATAGATTGGCAACTCTGCACCGACCATGGTATGTAGAAGTTGTATATACAATTTCTCATCAAACTTGTGTTAGTGAACACCGGCTTTTTTGTAATTTTCAATTCACTGGTGACCATTCCGGTCAATCCAAAATTTTCCGTGACATATTTATCGGTCATAATTTTGAACGGTTGTAACTCGGTAATTAATAGATGGACTCTACATCTTTTCGCATATAGAAAGGCTATACAATCACTTTGAAACCCGACGTTTGAACCAAGGGCCATTCGACCCAGCTCGACGAACTGAGCAAATGTCTGTGTGTATGTGTTTATTTGACAAATATTGTCACTCAATATTCGGTTCCGAAATCACAGGGTGATATGCACCAAAAATGTGAAAATAAATTCTCTGACTTTTCTCGGAGATGACTGAACCGATTTTCTTAAACTTATATTAACTTATTATTTCTCACATATGATTGAATTGATTTACACTAACTCAAACTCAAATGTAGTATATCAATGTAGTAATATTATGCAATAGCAATCTTCAAAACTCTTTTCTGGACTTTTTTTAAATTTTAGCATTTCGGGGATTTTCAGTTGTAATATATTGGAGAGTGGATTAATACAGTTTTTTTTAATTTAATTTTCGAATTCATGTCATCAGCATTTAAGGCTATCGTTCGAGTACCATGCGCGCGGGTGGTTTTAGGAAATTTTAGATGGAAGTTTTGAAAAATTTGCCAAAACCAAAAACATAAAGACCTTTGAAAAACTTTTGTCTATCTGCAGGGCAAAAATGGTTGAAAAATTCGGAGGATTTTTCGACTGTTATCAAAACTAGCTCTGAAAAATAAGTGTTTTTGTGATCTTTCACAATTGTTACACACATTCAGGCTGAAGCGGATTTTCTTCAGTTCATTGCAAAATTGATTTTATTCTGTGGAAAGCTTAGAAAACTTTACAAACTAATATTATACCGTTTATGAATTGAATTTGCATCGTTGCAAAATAATTTGTATTTCATTTAGTACTGAGCAATTCCAGGAATGAGTAGACGAAAAAGTAACAAAATCAGAATCGACCTTCTCCGATTTGGATGAAACTTTGCACATGGCTACAGTATGGCAAACCATAAGTTTTGAACCGATGGAGAAGTCAATCCGACTCACTGTAGGTTTTATTAACAGCTTTAAAATAAAAATTATCAAAAAGAAATTAAATTGACTTTTTTTCATTTAACTTTTTCGGATTGTTTTGTAATTATTGAGAAAAAAATCAAAAAATTAATTTCAGTGTATATATATTTTTAGAGTGCCCAATCGATTCCTTACAATTTCTTCCTGAACGCCATTTTTGTACAATCAACGGTTTCCGAGTTGCAACGAATTGAAAAAGGCAATTTTTGTGAAATGCAAAAATACATACGCCTTTATTAAAAATCAGTCGTGAGTCGGATTGACCTCTCCATCGGTTCAAAACTTATGGTTTGCCACACTGAAGCCATGTGCAAAGTTTCATCCAAATCGGAGAAGGTCGTGTCTGATGATCTGCTAAGCATTTCTGGAATTGCTCTACTTCAAAATCGTCAAAATGCAACGAAATCGGTTATATGAAATTCGTTGATTTTCTATGACACGCGTGGAAAGCTTTTCCAAAAATGTGTCTGAATGTAATTTTTGCAGCCAAATTTATTTGAAAAAAATTTATTATATCATCGCATTATTTTTCCAAAGAATTGTAAAAGATCACAAAAACACTCATTGTTCAGAGCTATTTTTGAAAACACTCGGAAAATCCTGCAAATTTTTCAGCTAGTTTTTCCGTGCAGATAGATAAAAGTTTTTCGAAGGTCTGTATGGTTTTGGTTTTGGCAAATTTTTCAGATTTTCCATTGAAACTTTCCAAAAATCACTGGTACTTGGACGATGACCTTAAAAATTTGTATAAATTGTGTACTTTGCAAAATGGATTGAATTGATTCATGTGGTGGCGGCGATTGACTGCATCTTTATATGCAAAAAAACGGAAGTTCGTATGAGTTGTGAATGTTTCTTGAACACGCTTGACAAGTAAATGTGAAACATTTATATTTGACATTTTCTTATACATCCACGATGGCGATTATCGGCTATCTGTGTCCATCAAATTAAGGTGCACACTTAGAAAAAATCGTGTAGATTTACATTATCTGACACCGACATATTCGAGCGTCCATAATGACACGTTTTTACAGATTATTTGTAGAATTACATGGCTTGAATATCATTGAAATAAAAAACAAAAAATCGGTAGAAATAGTGCGACTAAAACCGAGAAACATTAGATCACAAAGTACGGCTTCCACTATGTTGATATTTTTAAAATATTTTTTAGACTGTATATGGAATTCCTTATACGATATTAGAGCAAATTCTGCGCACTATTGGTTTCGTATTGGTTAAATTAACTTCTATATGAATTAGTTTTCTTTTAGTGCAATTTATAAGGTTTATACCACATTTTTATTTTCTTAATTAACATTGAATGCCAGAGCAAATCTCGAGCAAGATGGAATGAAATAGTCATCGATCCCCACTGTTGACGTGAAATCTAAAAGCTTCTCTAGCTCTCAGTGTCACGTAGAAAAACGAAATAAGCCTAATTTACTACATAGTCAAATAATGACTCTATCAATCGCAGCTCATGTTTGAAAGGCTGAGTATCGACACTCGTTCAGACTGCCAGTAGAAAGGAAAACCTTTCCTCAAGTCGAAACATGAATGAAAAATATCGCTGGTGAAACTCGTACTCGCATTAGTGGCTGTGAAAAATGAGCATAAGTGTTAAAGTACTTCACTAGCGATTGGCATAGGATGGGCATCCTGAACGAAGAAGTTGTTTGTATTGTAATTTCCAATGTTGCTTACGGCAAAATAGTCTCACTTGTTCAATAGGCTAGTCAGCCAAACGAAATAAAAGAAGTATGTTATAAAAATTTTGATCCGTCCCAACTCCTGACGCGTCAATGACGGTAACGGTAAAACCGTAGTATATATTAATATTTTAACTCTAGTAACTGACGAGGAAAAGCATCAGTTTCATTGCTCTTCTTTGCAGGTATGTTTTGAGATGATGTGCTTAGAAATATTACTCAACCTCAGCGCATTTCCTGGAAATTTGATTATTAATTAAAATTAATTACATAACGAGCTACCTTTGTCTATTAATGTTACAGGGCAACCGACTTATCTTCATGAAATTATAACTCATACGAAAACGTTAATTAGAAATGTGAGAATGTGATTGATTATGGTGCGAAATATCTGAAGAAGAAAATTATTTAGTCAATTGTTTGGACTAGCACAAAAGGGAACTCGATGCAATTTAATTACCTCGCTAACACATTGAACATGTTTATTTCTAATTAAACCACAAATTAGAAATTTGTTCTTCGCACAATTTCACACTCCACTGAACTTGGGCTCGGCCTTCGGATGAAAAAGTAGTATCTCCTGCGGGGAACATGGACTGTCCAAACCAACCAACCAACCAACGGTTTTACTAAGATCGATTCACAAAGGCGGCACGAGGGGTTGAGAAAGATAAAATATGTCAGAAAAAGAAAATTGCAAAGAACAGCAATAAATTTTCATGAGAAAGGAAGATCTATTGCTGATACTTTGCGCGCGCGGGAAATAAGACAAACCCAATGGTGAGTCCAGTCGAGCGAAAGAGACAGCACAGTTGAGGATGTACCGGTGATGCTGACGATGGGCTTTTGGGTGGAAAATAAGATAAAGGAAAATACACCAAAACGTCGTGGAGGCTGGGATGAAACCCAACTACCGAACTGGGGAGAGACAGCGCAAGAAAAGTGCCCCGAGAAAAAAGAAAAGTTATTGGGAAAATCAACAAATATATCACGTATGCTTGACGTGGCGTAACAATTTTATTTCAAATTTATTCAAGATCGAGACTTATTATCATAATACTGATAAATATGGATGCCAGGCTATAGAAGCTGTGCCAAACTTTACGACAGATATCAGGCACCAAAACAACTTCCAGTGACATTTTTTTAGCACTACAACTGCATTAGTGGTATTGTGGTAAACCAATGGGAGCTTACCATTTCGATATACAAAAAAAAATAAATAAAAAATTGTCTTAATCATTTATAACTCATTTTAAATCTAGGAAATTTATCGACATATATCATTTAGTAAGCTTCTACTAGGCGGAAGAAAAGTTCAGTAGCCGGTCTAGAAAAAAAGTTTCATTTTCATCCCTGCAGGGATCATTGTCAGTAGTTTTCTTTGAGTCGGATGAAAATTGTAAAGATAAAATAAAAGTTAGCTTCAGTGAGTCGACTTGTGTGATGTGTTTCCCTAGAGGAGTTTCATGCTTGTTTGCTCTAGAAATGCCCAACTATAGAGTTTCAATGTTAAATTCTGAGGAAAATGATTTATGCGTGTCAAGATTAATCAAGAAAATATAAATTGAGAATAGTAATGACCGAAGAAAAGTTTCAACAGTGTAGAGTGGGCGGCAATTATAATCGATGGAAAGGCGCAGAAACAGGGTGGCTGCTGCGAAAAAATAAACCCCTCGAGATTTATTGAGCAAAGTTTTATTATTTGTTGAAGAAAACTTTTATATGAGTTTTTTTTTCCTATTCATCTCTCCAGCACTCTTCACGGGTTACAAGCATTCTCTCGTAGTGACGCATATACACGTTTTTCTCATAAATTTGCTGCTTTGTTCGTTGATGAATATTTATTATAAATTATCGACACATGGTTATTTCTTGAACAAGTTTTAACTCTAATCTAGGGAACATAGCGAAACACTTCTGGGATAAACTATGTCCAAAATGAAGAGATAGCTCTTCAAATGTATTGTACTATCAGAATCTTTTTTGTTGCCAGTATTTTTCATGTTGTTGTCTAATCTTTGCTCGAGTTTCCCATATCGACTGTATATAACATGACATTCGAGTTGGCAGAATCAGTTGAGTCCATTGATCCTAACAGAAACTTAAAAAATATTCGTGATGAATATTTCACACCCAGATAAATCCGACTCTCGAACATGCACCATAATAATAAATTTTCATATCTTCTCACAAAACTTGCGAAAGCGTATGAAATCAATAAAGCAATGCACTGTAGTCATCGGTGCTGAAGCGTGTGTAGGCTCTAGAACAAATCGTAACCATTCCAATGTGCCCTTTGAATGGAACACTTTGGATCGAATGCCGCAGTGGGTTATCAGAAGCGGCGATCCATTTTCAGTGTTTTTTGTATTAAATGTCAAATACCGGATGCACACCTCAACAAAACATTAAAGTTTGCCTAATGTCTCATGCACGAAATTGCATATCCAAAACTCAATGATCGTACTTCAAAAATTGTTTTTCCATTACTCCAGAGATGACGGTGCCGCATTTGTGGGCGATGATAGAACGCACAGCCTGAAATTGCGCGTAAAAATCGCGAACACGCATATTTCCTACGCCGAGCGGAGGAAGGAAAAAAAAAAGATATTTAATAACTGTTTATATGACATTCCACTAAATAAAATTATGCATAAATAACAGAATAGTGCACAATAAACTGAACTAAAAATGAAATATTGCGCGTTGGCGTTCTCACTGGAAGCCATCTCGTGCGGCGCCTTTGTCAACATGGAGCTAGGCATCTATGGTACCTCTGGCATGGCAAGTGGCCTACGACTACGTATCTACAGTATGCTCAAAAACCGCCAGAACAGACGGGCCATGGTCATATATATTCAAAGTAGCAAATTGGCCTTTGTTCCACTTCAGTGTGGCATGTGTGCCTACTGTGAATCAAAACACATCGGAAACGGATGCTACTGCATGCGTTTTATGTGTTCATGTCGCGGGTTTTTTTTTTCTCTCCATCTCTGAACTACTGCTGAGCCTCCTTGCATCATAGAATGTTGTTTAATCAAATGCTTTCTTCCTGACAGAAAACCTCTTACCCAGCAGGATATTTAAATCTATGCATCATGAAAGGAAGCTGAAATTCCCGAATTTATGAGCGATTTTAATAAGAAACTACGCAAATAGCTTTGGAGAGAACAGAGAAATTGGCAAATTCTGTTTTAATATCAACGTAGGAACAATTTTTACATTGGATTCACAAACAAAGCCCGTAATCCGATTTCCGTTTGAAACTGCAGTGTGATCCAAGTAGAGAATCCATTCGATAAACAAGTCATAAATTGGTTGTGTTTGCAAAGGGGTGTGCTTTGCCTTTGTCCTATCAGTTTAAGTTACGAAACATAAAAAAATATCATTCCTTATGCAGACAGTATGAGCTCGAAAGCGGTTTCATCTGTATGCAGTACAATCCAAATTATAGCTTAGCGAAGCAAAATGTCTCTAAAACATATTAAAAGTCAAGCTCTGACGTCTCAATATTTTTGAACATTAACAGTAAATGAATAATCAGTGGTTCCAAATAAAATATAAGAATCTATTACAAGTTTTTTTTTCTGTAAGTTTTGATTCATTTGACTTTCCAATATGTTTTTCTGCTCAGGCAAGGTAAATAGTTCACAGATTTTGTTTCGGATGATTTCTAAGAATTCTAGCTTCTCGATGATCATTAGCTTCTCGAGACCGGACACTTTTCCTTATAGATGAAAGTCATACTCAGGCACATTGAGTTTGTACATTCCCAGTCCACAGTTCGCTCTCGTGTCTTGTTCGATACAGCCAAAAGCCGCTTTCAGACCTGCAGGGAGCAGTGTCATATAAAGCTTGCTTCATTTAGAATTGAAACAACCTTTTGCTCATATTGTGGTGGACGGATTTGGAAGCTCTTGGCGCCCACGTTTCGGGAATTTCGTCAGCTTCACGTATGATTTTTGACATTCCGAAAATCGACTGTACTTTGTAAACAATCAACATGGAAGCCGAAAGAAGAAAAAAAAATTGTGCACAGTTATTTGGAAAATCCATTGTGGTCTGCATCTAGGCTAGCTAAACAGCTGAAATTGCCCAGAAATACCGTATGGCGCGTTATTAAACGGTATAAGAAAACATTGACGACGATTCGGAAGCCTCAAGCCGATCGTCGGAGTCGAACTGACGACCGGAAATTGCGTGGTAAGATTTTGAAGACGATTAAGAGGAATCCTAATCTGTTCTGCCCATAATACCGTGAGGAGAACTCGACTCCGGGAAGGAATCAAGTCGTATCGAGCTAGCAAACAGCCAAATCGGACCATGAAACAGAATAGTGTGGTCAAAATTCGTGCTCGGAAACTATATGACCAGGTGCTGACCAAGTTCAACGGGTGTCTTCTGATGGACGATGAAACTTGTGTCAAGGCTGACTTCGGTCAAATCCCAGGTAAAAAATTTTACTTGGCAACGGATCGGGGGGATGTTCCAGCCAAATTTAAATTTGTTTTTGCCGACAAATTTTCAAGAAAATTTATGATTTGGCCGGGCATTTGCAGCTGCGGCAAAAAAAACGAAAGTTTTCGTTACAAATAAGACAATGACATCGGAACTATACCAAAAAGAGTGTCTCCAAAAACGAATTTTGCCGTTCATTCGATCCCACGACCATCCTGTAATGTTTTGGCCAGATTTGGCAAGCTGTCATTACAGCAAAGCCGATTAAGAATGGTATGCAGAGAAAGTGGTCCAGTTTGTTCCGAAAAACCTTAACCCACTCAACTGCCTCCAGTTCCGCCCTATTGAGAAATACTGGGCAATCATGAAGAGGAGACTCAAGGTAAAGGGAAAGGTTGTCAAAGACATCAATCAGATGACGAATAAGAATAAGATAGCTAAAACGATGGACGAAGAAGGTGTGCGCCGCCTACTGAGCCGTGTTACAGGAAAAATTCGAGAATTCCTTCAAAACCGTGACGAATAATTTTATCCGTTTTTTTTCTTAAAAGTATGAAGAAAACGCTACATTTGTATAAAAAAAGATCTTGAATACAAAAATAAATAACTGAAATACAGGCAATTGTCTTTGTTCCAATTCTATTTGAAGCAAGCTTTATATAGTTATTCAAATCAGTTCGTCTTGATGACTGTAGGTATGAGTATGTAACGAAAATATGCACTAACATTTTTTCAAGATGGCTCGATGAATTTATTTATTTATTTTTTCATAAAATTTTTAATTTGGGCCAATTTGCCTTATCAGCTTTACGTTTATTTTCATTATTGGATCTCACAGTCACCTATTTTCTCGAGCGAGAGGAGCTTCCATTTTTATCTCTTTTTGTTTATTGTGTAACAGGAAAAGTCCGCAACTACACTGGTTGAAACAAGGCGACAGCAATGTTTCTTAATTGAAAAGATTAGTTACCTAATAGTTTATTGAGGTATCCAAGCACAACATCTTTTGCCATATTCAACTAACTATCTAAGTTTTCGTTACTTATTTCAAACATATATTCAAATAGCTATCGGTTGTTTTTTATATGTAAAAATAACGAAAATGCAACGTAGAAACGTATGAAACATATATATATAACAAGAATATTATTTTTTTCAAAACAACTTTTTGACAAAAATGATAAGTGGCTGTATATTCATTTTTATTCTATGTACTACCATAAACACTCTCGCGACAATATTGCAATTCCCATGACAAAAGAGTTTGAAACACTAAAAAAACGAAATCCTGGCATTACATTCCTTTTGTAGAATTTAGCCATTCTGTTTTGACAGACTTCGCAGCCGATTCTTAGCGTACAGAATCATTGCATGACTACTACTACTACGATCCTACTGACACTACATTTGAAACACTACCTTATAACAATGTAGTTTTCTTGGAGTAAGGTAATATCATATTTTGTTTTCCATATCTTTATAAGCAGATTTTTATTAAAGGTGCATCAAAAAACATTTAACTTAAATCGAATTCGCTCGACAGTTTAAAAACCGTTGCAGAGTTTGTACATGTGCATACAATTGTTGGTAATTTCTAATACCTTACGGCAATTTTATTGTGCAATTGAAAAGCAATCATGATTAATTTTTTATTGGTGACTAAGTATTAACTAGCATGACATTGCAACGTAACGACATTTTATTTTTAACTTATGAACTAGTCACTAGTCAAACCTGCGCTTCTTGAATTGCTTAAACTCTATCTTAGCAATTAGACAACGATACATGAAACTAACAATCAAGGGCTATATTAACCCTAAAATGCTCTATGGAATTCATTTGTACCCTAGAAAAATGAAGGTAAAAAACGTGCTTAATCCACCTAGCAGTGAGGTGATACCTTTTTTTATCAATCCGCACATGTTTTTGCATGATTATTTTTCGGTGTTTTAGTTCTCATGACATTATTTCAATGACCGTCGGCTCAAGCTCAAGTTTGAGATATTATTCTCTCATTACCCTGTAATGTCGAAACTGCAAATCGAATCGAATTTGAATCTAAACGTGTGACAATCGATTGAACATTCCATGCGATGTCGAAGTAAGTTAAACTTTAGAATTTTTCGTCATTATTTACGGTACTTCCAGAGCCGGTATTCAGGAACCAGCATAACCGAAAACTTTCGAATCGAAAACTGAATACCGCTAAAACTGAAATAAGTTTATTTGGTTATCGACTATCCAAATCTGCAAATCCGTTAAACCTGATTAATTTATGTGAAATGGACATTTTTATACTAATCACCTTGTATCTTCTAAAGTCAAATCTGACTAAAAATCAAGATGTTTTATAGAATTCTTTCATTTGAATCTCAGCCATCTACGAGAAAAATGAGTTACACAATTTAAATTTCGTTTCACATATCATCCTGTATTTCCGGAACCATAAGTCGGATCAAATTGAAATTCAGGAACCTTGTTCGGGAGTACCACTTTTCATATGAATCTGAGTGTGTAGAAAATGGTTGAACCATCTCCGAGAAAATTGAGTGAAATTTTTTGTCACATGCGCATTTGCTGATCTCGACGTACTGATTCGAATGGTATATGGGTGTTATATTCTTCCAGCATTTATTAAAATTAGGTACTTAAAATCGATATAATTATGAAATTGCTTTCAACTGCCATCATCTGGTTTACATATGTCATATTCGGACGATTATGTTGCCAAGAACGAACCGTGCTAAAACAATTGTATGTCGTTTTTTTTTTTAAATAACTATTTATTGGAATATGAGTTGAAATTAAATTATTAAGATTTAAATTGGGTGTTCAGCCACAAGTGGTGACTTTTCAGCCCTGTTATATATATATATATATATATATATATATATATATATATATATATATATATATATATATATATATATATATATATATATATATATATATATATATATATATATATATATATATATATATATATATATATATATATATATATATATATATATATATATATATATATATATATATATATATATATATATATATATATATATATATATATATATATATATATATATATATATATATATATATATATATATGATTTGGTTATTACCATGAAGACATCATTTGCTTCCGCAATTCTGAGATTTTTGTGTAGGGAAAATTCTAAACCTACTTGTATTGTGTAATGGGGAAAAGGAACTTATGTACTAACTTACTAACTAATACAGAGAGCGAATCGATTCAATTGAAGATTGCATCGATTTTTATCGGAATTTGCTTATAATATTATGTGACATTACATCTAATGGTTCTATATTTGTGAGTCTGTGTAACTCATTTGCACTAAACCAGGGAGGACGATTCAAAATCATTTTTAGAATTTTATTCTGAATCCTTTGAAGCGTTTTCTTCCTGGTGGAACAACAGCTTGACCAAATTGGTACCGCATAAAGCATGGCTGGTCTGAAAATTTGTTTATAAATTAACAATTTGTTTTTTAAACAGAGCTTAGAATTTCTGTTTATAAGAGGATATAAACATTTAATATATTTATTACACTTTGCCTGGATTCCTTCAATGTGATCCTTGAAAGTGAGTTTTTTGTCATACGTTAAACCTAAGTATTTAGCTTGATCAGACCATGTCAATTCCAAGCCATTCAATTTGAGAATGTGATTATTGTTTGGTTTAAGAAAAGAAGCTCTTGGCTTGTGAGGAAAGATAATTAATTGCGTTTTTGCTGCATTTGGTTTAATTTTTCATTTTGACAGATAATCACTGAAAATATTTAAACTTCTTTGTAGGCGACTGCAGATCACTCTTAGATTTCTACCTGTGGCTAACAGACTTGTGTCGTCACAGAATAGCGATTTCTGACAACCAACGGGTAGATTTGGAAGATCAGAAGTGAAAATATTATACAAGATTGGAGCTACACTCGAACCCTGCGGAACACCGGCTCGTACGGGTAGCAATTCAGATTTACAATTCTGATAGCTAACCTGAAGAGTACGATCAGTTAAATAATTTTGAATCATTTTGATCAAATAAATAGGAAACTGGAAATCAGACATTTTTGCTATTAAACCTTTGTGTCAAACACTGTCGAATGCTTTTTCTATGTCTAGAAGAGCAACTCCAGTGGATAACCCAGAAGATTTATTTGATTTTATCATGTTCGTTACTCTGACAAGTTGATGAGTAGTTGAATGTTCATGACGAAATCCAAACCGCTCTGGTAAAAAAATTGAATTCTCATTTATATGAGTCATCATTCTCAACAAGATAATTTTTTCAAAAAGTTTACTGATAGAAGAAAGTAAGCTAATTGGTCGATAACTTGATGTTTCTGCTGGGTTTTTATCAGGTTTTAGGATAGGAATTACTTTAGCGTTTTTCCATCTTTTTGGGAAGTAAGCTAATGAAAAACACTTGTTGAAAATTTTAACCAGGAGTCTCAAGGCAACATCGGGAAGATTTTTAATAAGAATATTAAAAATTCCATCATTACCAGGAGCCTTCATGTTTTTGAGTTTCCTAATAATTGATTTAATTTCATCAAAATTCGTCTCAATAATGTCATCGTGTGATAACACTTGGGTTGAAATATGCTCATATTTCAGTGAGACTTCATTTTCAATAGGACTCACAACGTTTAAATTAAAATTGTGGACACTCTCGAACTGCTGAGCAAGTTTTTGAGCTTTTTCACCATTTGTAAGAAGTATTTGATTTCCTTCCTTGAGAGCAGGAATTGGTTTCTGAGGTTTCTTAAGAACCTTAGAAAGTTTCCAGAAAGGTTTAGAATATGGTTTAATTTGTTCAACTTCTTTAGCGAAATTTTCATTTCGCAAAAGAGTAAATCTATGTTTAATTTCTTTTTGTAAATCCTTAACTATGTTTTTCATAGCAGGATCACGAGAACGTTGATATTGTCGTCGACGAACATTCTTCAACCGAATGAGCAGTTGAAGATTGTCATCGATGATAGGAGAATTTAATTTAGTTTGAGCTTTGGGAACTGAAAGATTTCTAGCTTCGATAATATAATGATTCAAATTATCAATTGCTGTGTCGATATCCGCAGAATTTTCTAAAATAGTTTCATGATCCACATGATTTTCAATGTGAGATCTGTAATCCAACCAATTAGCTCTATGATAGTTGAAAATAGAACTAATTGGATTAATTATAGCTTCGTTGGAAAGTCTGAATGTTACAGGAAGATGATCTGAGTCAAAATCAGCATGAGTAATCGGTTCACTACAAATGTGACTTTGATCTGTTAGAACCAGATCAATTGTAGACGGGTTTTTCACGGAAGAGAAACAAGTAGGATTACTGGGATGAAGAACTGTAAAGTAACCAGCTGAGAGTTGATTATGAAGTATTTTACCATTACTGTTATTTTGCCTACAATTCCACTGGACATGCTTAGCATTTAAGTCCCCTATTACGAAAAATTTCGATCGATATCTTGTAAGTTTTTGCAAATCGCCTTTAAAGAAATTTAATTGTTCGCCGGTGCATTGGAATGGCAAATAAGCTCCAGCGATGAAATAAATTCCATGAATGGTTTCAACTTCGATTCCCAAGCTTTCAATAACTTTAGTATTGAAAGAAGGTAAAATTCGATGTTTAATTTGCCGTTGGACAAAAATGGCAACCCCACCACCAATTCCAGTAAACCTGTCAAATCGATGAACCACATAATGTGGATTACTTTTCAATTTTACATTTGGTTTAAGAAAAGTTTCTGTCACAATGGCAATATGAATTTTGTGAACTTTGAGAAAATTAAAAAATTCATCTTCACTCGATTTCAAAGATCGAGCATTCCAATTTAAAATATTCAAATAATTATTTAACATCACTGTTAAATTTTAAATTCATTATAATATTATTTGCAAATTTCCATCCGATTTGAAATGCTTCAAAAAGTGATGAAGTCGAATTCATTTGGATGATCATTTGAAAAAGTTGATCTTGTAGGTAGATCATTTTATTTTCAGTTATATCGCCTAAATCGACTTCATTTAAAGAAGCGAATGGCATTGAAGGAATATTTGTAGGTAGACTGCCATTAGAAGAAGATGATTTGGCCGGTCTACCTATTAATAAATTGTTTTCGTTAGAAGAAGAACTGCAAGGCGGTCCTGTGTTTTGATTATTTACATTAGAAGAAATAGGAGATAGTTTTCTACCTAATATACCAGCATAACTGACTTTAGAAGAAGATGATGACGAGGTCGATCTACCTGTCAATAAATTGTTTTCGTTAGAAGACGAATTGGCAGGCGTACCTGTTTTTTGTTTCAAATTAGAAGAAATCAGTGCCTTAGAAGAATTAGGCGTGGAATTTGTAACGGTTTTTTGATTTTCAGGTATGTTCTGTAAATTTAAGGTCGTTGATTTGACTTGTTGTCTAAGCGAACGAGCGTTTAAAATTTTTTCCCTGACAGGACATTTCAAATAATTGGATTTATGATTTCCATTGCAATTTGAACATGAAAATTTATCAGTGGTTTCATTCATTGGACAAACGTCTTTCGAATGCGATTTACCACAATTCAAACACCGTATATCCATATGACAATTTTTGGTTCCATGACCGAAGCCTTGGCAACGACGACATTGCGTTAAGTTTGCAATACGATTATGCCGTTTATAATGTTCCCAATGAATTTTAATGTGGGAAATGAAACGTACTTTTTCTAAAGTTTTCAAATTGTTTACATCACTTCGATTGAAGTGTATTAGGTAAAGTTCATGGGAAATTCCAGAGCGTGGTTTAGAAGTACCATTCGCTCTTTTTTTCATAAGTATTACTTGGGAAGGGGCAAAACCAAGCAATTCTTTTAATTCATTTTTAATTTCATCAATACTTTGATCATTTGATAATCCTTTCAAAACAGCCTTGAAGGGTCTGTCTGATTTTATATCATATGAATAAAATTTATGAAGTTTTTCGGACAAATATCGAATAAGACGTTCGTAATCTTCCAATCCATCCACCAAGACTCGACATTCTCCTCTTCGTCCGATTTGAAATGAGACTTTCACTTCCGGGAGAAAAGTAGAAAGCTCAGTACGGAATGCTTTGAAGTCGGAAATCATCACCGTCACTGGTGGCATAGATTGATGTTTCTTCCCAGAACGACAAGCGTCCATTTTGGGAATTTTTGAAGAATTTTCTTCTATGTCGCTACAATCGGATTCAGGAAGAATCTCGTAAATATTGTTAGACGGCATAGGATCAACGGAAGGGAAATCCGTCCGTTGTCTTTTATTTTTACATTCAGATTCTATAAGATCGTGAATGTTATTAGAAAAATGTTGAATAACGGATTGTGATTTATTCCGTATTGAATTATTTTTAGAATTAGGCTTGTTGCCTTTCCGGTTGGACGCAGGCATTTTTGAAATTAATGAAATTTTAAATTAAATTAACTAGGCTAAATTAGTCTTCGATTAGACTCCTAGCTAGCCTTAAAAAAGGCTGATTAATTTCTTAGTCACTCTAATATCACTCTTTGTATCACTTAGTCACTCTAATATCACTTAGTCACTTAGTTAGTGATTCAGGTAGCCTTGAAAAAGACTGAAGCCTTGAATCAATGAAACTCTAGGTAGCCAGAAAAAAATTCCAGGAGCCAAGAGCTATACGCGTGCGGTGCGAACGACTGTTCAACACCGACTGACAATTGTATGTCGTGTTTCACGTAACTCCCCAGCATTGCTTTGTCATATAGAGCTCAAAACTCCTACTACTGGAACAAGGCCAAACGTCGCATACACAAAAATATCGATATCTCCGTTAAAAACGAACGGATTCAAGCAATCTATGGCTTGTTGGATAGTTGTTACCGTTCGAAATCTAAGTCTAAAAACAAATTCCGTTTTAAAGGTCAACTTTGACAGATATATGCAGAAAATTTTGACATAAAATTTCGTATAACTCAAAAAGTAAACATTCGATCTCAAACCATTCAATAGCGTTCAGGGTGATGGGGAGACCTTTCAATTGCAGCTAGTTTGATCAAAATCGGTCCAGCCATCTCTGAGATCTCGACCTCTTAGTTGACAACACACACACGTCGTCGATATGAATCGATTGGTATATGATACTCGGCCCTTTGGGCCTCGGAAAATTTGTCTGAAAGTTTTATACGAATTCTATACCTATTTTTTATATTTATAAAAAAAGGTAAAAAGAATTTTGACGAAATTCAGCAACTGTTTTACCCAAAATTTAATGTTTCATATAAAAATTGACAAAACTCAAATATTTTTTTGCAAAAGATTTTGGAATGAAACTGTAAACGAAAGCGTATACGTATTTAAAAAGCTTCGGGAGCGTTCTAGGATTAAATACTTATAATGTTTAAGAAACTGCCTTTTCATAACATTGTAAGAGTGATATAAATCAAAAACACTGGAATTAATTATTGCGTCTATTCAGCTTGTAGCAACCTGAATTGGTTCTGGGTGTAGGTATCCTAGGAAAGCCGTGAAAACGGAGATTACGGCGATAAATAACTGTTGAAGATATGAACAGTCTATATGTTGTTACAGTAAGTCAGAAACAAAATGTTATAAACGTCACATCGAACATTGCGTAAATCTAAGTTGATAAACTTGCAACGATCTTCATATCTAAGTATCTTTATTGGGTCTCTACACGGAAGACGACGTAGTGCCAAACGGACGAATTTGCGTTAGATTGCTTCGAATGGTTGAAAATCATAATGGTAATATGGTTACCAAACAACAAATACATATTCTAGTGTACAATACTTTCAGGAAGTAAATATCAGTAACGGTGATAAATAAGGGCGCTTTAGAAACCATTGAGTAATGAAATCAAAAACAATAATTTTACACAAGCTACTAGAAACCTTAGGAATTTACATCAATTTTTCAGATTTGGTAGAACCACAAACTATACTCGCAAATGTTTCTATAGTACCATTTTAAGTAAAGCATTGAATATCCGACTTTATGAGAGAAAACCAGGGCACTTGATTGAACCGATTTGAACGAGGAGAGCAGAATCGCTATCTTCATGTTATTAACATTTCTTGTATATTGAGTGAACTTTTCTTCCAATTTATTGAGTTTTGGGAGGAGATTCTTTAATGCTCCCATGGTACATGTAAACAGAATTTATTGCTTACTGATCACTCTTGTTGAATCTTGTCAATGGGTAGACACGATCAAGTTGTACTGTATGAACGACCTAGTGTTATTAGAGGTTGTCCTGCTAAAATAAGAAGTAGTAAAACTTTTTTCTTGTACTGATCCAACTTACGATTCAGGGAATACAAGGTGAAGGTCTTCTGAAGTAAAGAATTAAGACCATATCAAAATTTCAAAACTAGTTTCCAAACTATTTCAATTTATATGTTTTGTAAGTCCCAACTCAAATCTCAAACAAACTCAATTATTTCCAGTATTTGAAAAATAATTACAGCAATGCACACGCTTATGTGAAAGGCATTATCACACCACTAGAAGGATTAAAACGATTGAGTACAGGTAGACCCTGATAGGTTAGTCGATACCATTTTTTCAGTACTCTTGAGACGGTCGAATCACTTAAATTTTTCTACGTAACGTATAAAATACTAACACGCCAAATAATGATTTTTTTAACCCCTGTATGTACTTATTAACATATCGGCTCCAGACATTTATGAAAAAAATCGGTCCATACATTTTTGAAAAAAATAGTGCGCTTTTTTTTCAAACGTATACACACGAAAATATTTCGCGATCCTGATTGCATAAGCTATCTTTTGTAAGAAAAGAAAAACACAGCAAAATGTACAACTTACAAAGAAAAGGTTTCATATATATTTACTTGTATCATTGTTCTGAACCGAGTTTTGAGGAACATCACTGAGCACATTTTATGACCGCAGAATTCCAATTTTCAATGCGGTGCATTTTCATTTGGCGTTAAATGCCTCGCATAGAATGGCAATACTCGTGAGAACTCGTAATGAACAATAACTTCTCGGTGGTGTAATGAATAACCCGAATAAATTATAATTTAAAATAAAACTTTCGCCTTCCAAACTCGCTCCCCGCGTATGCAAAAGGATGGTTAATTAGTGAAAAAAGATTAATGTACTACAACTTACTAAATTCTCCTTCGTTCTGGCACTTAGCGGCCCAGATCCCAGAACTGCACAACTGATTTGCTTTCTACGCAAGTTACTGTACCTTCACTCAGTAGATTCAGAACAACTTCTCGTTTGAAATACGGCTAGCATGCACTGAAAAAACTTTTTCAGAGAAGCCAAAACCAATTCTCTCTAGCGATTCAACCACAAGAAAGTGCCAGTAGAACACAACGGTACTACAACTGCCGCCAGGGTGGTTCTTTCTAGAACAAGCATCCCATTTCATATGAGAATTATTGTGAAAACTGCATTGATCTCCATACGTGTTTCCTGCAGGCCAAAACATTTGGCAAATTTTATGAATTACGAAAACTTTACCTTTGACTATTTTAAGGCCAGCCTTTCGAGATGAAGCAATGGGAAAACTTTGCGAAACAGCTTGTTTTGCTAGAAAAAGCATAACTTGCCTCTGAAGCACGCGAATTATGTTCCTTTCCTTCATCGGTTGGTTGCGAACAAATGTGGTTAGCTTCGGCACTAGTACAGAATCAATCAGTAGAAGCTAACTTGATGAAATTGAATTCCAAAACTCTTGCATCGACATTCAACCAAAAAAAACACAGTTTTGCAATTGCCCGCTGAACGCGCTTCATTAACACATTGTGAAATGTCTCCAACTTAAAAAAAATGCCACATTTACTTCGCTGATTGAGTCAATCCGCGTATCTAGCTAAACACAAGGGCAACTGACTACAACTGTCTTGCTCCGCTCACGAAACTATGCAGATGCAGAAACAGCTACGGAAAATCAGAAACATGCTGTATTTTCAGCGTAGAACACATTCGCGGAACTCGTATCGCGTTCAAGACGTGCGATATCTAAACTACGGTCAGACACTAAAATAGCATCGCAGTCGACGAAAACGACACGAATGAATAACAGGAATTATTTCATGTCATTAAATGTACATTTGTCTGTTTTTCAGTAAAGAGCTAGGATAACACTGATGACAGCGAAAATGTAGTGACACTGAAGGTAGCCTTCAATGCAGAAAAGAACGAACAACCTGAAGTCGTCTCAGACGTCTAGAACAAAAAAAATCACATTGGGCCTTGAACATAACACAATTCCCAAAAAAACAGTGTCCTCCGAAACAAGTGACACAATGTTATGTAAATCGTCGTGGTCACATTTAAGGAAGAAAAGCAATTACTATCAAGGTTCTGCGTAAAGGAGGAGAAAGGTACGGCACAGTCAGGGCAAATTGATTTTTGGTTCACCTAATGTTTTTCTTTTGTTTGGGAAGGTATGAGCTATTTCTTCGGAATATCTTTCTCCTTGAGTTGAGAATCAAGGGTAATAGCGGCAATCACATAGAGAAAGGTGTTTTGATTTATCTGGGGCAACATTTTTCTATCATTTCACGCTTCAGACTTTTAAAACTTAAACTTCCTTGGAACCAACAAACATGAACCGGTGACACCAACGGCGAAGCGACGATTTGGGCCCTACAGCGAACGCAGCATTTCGATTCTCTTATGCTCACATAAGCACACCAGTTTCTTCTCTCGAGCGCATAATCTTCTCAGAGCTTGTTTTGATAATAAATCACAATTTCAGCATAAATCATGCTATGTGACATTCGTGTTCACTATTCTCTTTTTTCTGTTTGCCCATCTTTCGATGATTCTCTAAGCATGTATAGTTTGAACGTGCTTCCCGGCGTTTCGATAGGTTGAGTGTATTTCACTTTTAGCATATTTATTTCTGTATTAAATATTCAACTAGGAAATATTTGTTCATTCTCATGTGAAAACTGGGAACAGGGTTAGGCGTAAAAAAACAGAAATATTCAATTTGAATTGAATTGTGAATAGTGTAGTTGAATTTGAAGTGTTGTGGTAAACTTTAATTTTGATGGGATATCTCAACTTAGTTTATTTGAGATTTGTTGAAGAGTTCAAAATGGCGACTGTGATAGCCATCTTCTGAAGACCTTCGTATAAATTTTCTTTTCGCGGTTATCACGCTACATAAATTAATTTTCTTTTCATAGATGAGAGCGATGTTATTTTCTTTAAGACTCGCAAATGATAGCAAACATGGAAATTATTAATATTTTCACGAAAAACACAAAAAGGTTGGATTTTGATCCGTTTTCTTGTAACTAGTGATTGTTTTCTGCGTTTGAAGCGAGGTGAGGCTTTATTCTGAAAAAAATGAAGGTTCAGCTTTAAGGCTTAGCGATTCGTTCGCAAGTGTGATGACAGATGGAGAAAAGATGGTTTCGAGAAAACGCCCTTCAAAGCGCTTCAAAGAAATGGTAGAGCGCGAGAAAAGCGTAGAACTATATCTCCGAAACTATTCTCAGTAACTAAATGCATGATGCTTGGTAGAGAATCAGCTCACCGCGCGATCTAAACTAGTTTGTAAATTGAAATGATCAACAACGTAGATAACCACGACCCTATGGATCATTTGGGGAAGAATTGACGACGATTTTTTAAAAATTAACTTGTGTAGTTTTTCCTTTCTGATATAGAAAGGTTATGCCATCAATGTGAAAACCGATTTTTGAACCGAGGCCCGAAGTTCATCGAGTACGCAAGATTTCTCTCTCTCTCTCTCTCTCTCTGTGTGTGTGCGTATGTTTTTCTTTCACAAACATTTCTCGGAGAAGCGCTGAACCAATTATCATTGTAAGCCATTTCATTCGATTAAAAAATTTTTCAAAATCATTGTTAGAGAATCACCTTAGAGAAACCGTAGTGCGTTCCAAAGAAAATTGTTGGGTCCGGGATCGAAAACCAAATACCGGTAAAATTAAAATAAGTTAATTTGGTCATTGACTCTCAAAATCTGTGAATTCGATGAACCCGATAAACCTAGGTGAAATTTTACACTAATCATCCTGTATCTCTTGAACTGAAAGTCGGATCTGATTAGAAAACAAACAATTTTTATGGGACCTTGAGACCTTTCATTTGAATATTAAATTGACGAAATCGAATAATTGACGAAACGAATATTTTTCATACACAAATTTGCTTATCTCGACGGACTTCTTCGATTGGTATAAAGGGTATAAGCAGTTGTATTTTTTCAGCAATTATTGCTGCAAGTAATATGAAAAAAATATCAATATGAAATTGCTGTGAATTTGAAAATACTGCCATCTTTCTAATACATATATCATGTTCGAACGATTATGTTGCCAAAACCGAACCGTGCTAAAATCGAAACGTTTTGAAAAAAGGGTTCTGTGCATAGTCTTTTTGATGCCCATCACATCAAAAAGTTCGTTGCTTCCAAACGAGATATCGCTTATTCAAAAAAAATTTGCTTTAGAACATGATTATTCCGAACAAATGTTGATGGTTTAAATACAAGCTTTGATTGAATCAAACCAGTATTATTATGGTCACTATATGAACAAAAAAAAATCGTTAGAATCAGTAGGACTTTATTTAGTTTTACAATATTATAACTCATGGATCAATAAGTCCCGAGACTAAAGCAGAGATGGCGCTCGTAGTAAACCAGTAACCACGTCTTTCTAGAGTACTAACCTTTGCTTGAAACGGGTCAAAATTTTAAGTCGATCCGACCAGAAACAGCTGAGTTATCGAGGTTGGAGTAAAGTCGTTTTGTAGTTTGTTTAAAAAATGGAAAAAACCGAGTTTCGTGTTTTGATAAAACATTGTTTTTTAATAGGTAAAAACACCGTGCAAGCGAAACAATGGATTGAAAAATGTTATCCGGACTCTTGTCCATCAAAAGCAACGATTTGTCGGTGGTTCTCCGAGTTTAAACGTGGTCGTACCGACACAAACGACGCGGAACGCTCGGGTAGATCTGTGGAAGCCGTTACACCGGAAAATGTGAGTGAAGTGACAAAAATTATAATAAAAGATCGTAAAGTGAAGCTTCGTGAGATTGCTGAGATGACACAGATATATCATATGGAAGTGTATTTACTATCCTTCATGAAAAGTTGAGCATGAAAAAGGTTTTTTCCAAGTGGGTGCCGCGATTGCTTTCGATGGAACAAAAACAGCAACGAGTCGATGATTCAGAAAGCAGTTTATCGAAAAAAAACGTTGGAACCATTGTATCACCCTAAAAGGATTATGTTGATGAATAAAAAAAATTTTGCAAAAAAATTCTGTTTCCATTGTTAGTCTCGGGACTTATTGACCCATGTGTTACGACGGATTGAAATGTTTGGCACTCATTTCCTTGTAAATGCGCAATCGGAAGTTAGATCGAGGTTAAATTCACGAATTCAGTATGAGATCATAAAGCCATCCGTAATAAACTATTTTGCGAACATAGGTCAAGCCATCACTGAGAAAAGTGTGTTCTATTTTAGAGTTTGCGACCCGGGGTGCAACTTATTCTAATTCCACAGAATTTATTGTACCTCAATAATTTCGATCCATAATTACGTTCATATATATATTTGATATTTGTCATACAAGTACACGACGTCTTATTATCACAAACCAAATTAAAATGAATTATATGATATCCAGCGCAAAAACTGCTGCTTTCTCACATTATGTTTATTTAATTGCAGAAAAAACACAATCCAATTACAATTACACTGGGTAGTACAGTCAGTAGCAATATCTAAAATGTTCAATCGCTCTGCCGGGTGTGTATTTTTATAAACACTCGTGTTGTCGTAATTTAAACCGCACTTGTTTGCACTAGCACATGTATTTCTTTGAACCATCCGCGAAAGTGAATACGCAGCAAAGGATGTGATAATTATAACATATTGGTTTCTTGATATTAAAAACGTTTCTGTTTGCGTTGAACCCGTGCTGTATGCTGCTGGTGCAAAAACGAACAAATTGGCGGTACAGATTTCCGATGTAAAATTTGCTTAATATTACTGCTTTTGCACTACCGCTTACATGTGGTTGCATGCACGCGACAGTAGTGTGGAATGAAAATGGACCTAGTTTCGTGCATTCGATGGAACGCAAAAACAAATCGCTTCGATTGATATACTTTTCCCTAGGACGCTAAAAAAGAGAAAAATCGCAAAATTTCGCACAACGTGTCACTTTCAGTTGGCTACTTGTCGTTCTCCATCGCTTGTATTGGAGCCATCTCTCTTGCTATCAGTTGTACGAAGACGGACTGACGATTGACGGTTGACAAATAAACAAAAGACGACTGGAACGTGATCAGAAGATCGAATGGTTTTGTGGCTCCACATTCTTGAATCCTTTCTGCACCATACGACAAGGCTCCCCGACTCACTTAGTGTCTGTTTGTTTCCCGCCGTTTTCCTGCACATCAGCATTTTAAGTTATGGTGTGTTGGAAATAAAATTTATTTGCCGAATGAGACATTAAATTTGCATGTTTTCGCAGAGTGTGTCATTTGTTTGAGCATCGTGTCTCCAATTTAATGCCTTCATTCTTTTGGGCAAGAATGTAGGGTAGTGAAACTAGGTGCTGTGATTTATCTGGGAAGGGAACAATTTACAGAAACTGTTGGGTGGATACAGGATTAATTCCAATTGCGCTCACAATATACAGGTGGTTCATAAAAGACGCTTCGTCAATCGCCCAGTTATGGTTTAACTTTGATCGTTATCACGATCCCTTTGGTAGGTTCTTTGCTTTGATATTGTTTCATGGGAAATTCCTTTATCCCGATAAATCTCGTCGCTTCATAAAAGGGAGAAAATAAAGCACCGTCACAAAAACGGTGCGCGGTCCCACAACAAAAGCGCACGATGGAAAGTCCGAAAGAAGAACGAAATCCCTGGGATATTTATAATGTGTGAAAAATATTACTGCACTCTCCGATCCAATTCAGTAATATTTTTTGCAATATTTATGCCCTGCACTTCAATCGTTACATTCCCGTAGTGCTGAGCGAGGTGTTTTAGAAACGATTTGGCACGCGGCACGTAATCGAGAAAATGTAAGGAAAATTTTCATGCCGATCACATAATAATCCCATAAATAATATATTATTTATTAAGCTAAATAAAGTCATAATAATAGTCTTATTTTGCTTTGCTGATGGGCTGGCTCTAGCCATATCTTTGCTTTGTTTCCATTGGCCGCTTCGCTTTTGGTCGTGTTTTTGACATTACTTATTTATTTGTTTTATATTTTTTCTCATATATCATTCGAGCGAGCACATGAACAAAATCTTGTATGAAACTTCAAAGGTGTACGGCGTAAAAAAGTGAAAAGTTTCAGATTTCCCCCCAGAAAGAAAAATAAAAAAAAATACTCTCAAGGATCCAAGCAGGCACCAATGTGAAGTATAGCACAACAGTGAGGGAACCGTTTCTTCAACGTCAAATTGGCATGCTTCTGAGAAGAACAAAGCATTTCGAGCGAATTGTGTATGGCCCGGGAAGAAAACGTGCTGTCGTGGGGTCAGCTCCAAGAAAGAGTCTCCTTTGCCCTCGCCGAAAGAGGAAAAAAAATCTCAAATAAAAATTGCCGACACACTCTCGCAATATATCTTTTAGATCCTTTATAAATCACAATGTAATCCCTCATGCTGTACAGAAAATAATGTATAACAGCAAATATTGTATCGCACACCATTCCATGCCCTGGGAGATATTTCTGCCTCCCACTTGTCCGCCCATTTTTGGCAGCAGTGCGAAAATACCTTCCAGTCCGGGTGGAGACGATCCCTTCGTAATTCTGGTATTTTCCACTCTCACCCTTAAACATTTGCCACCAGGCCACGGATGCTGCCCTGAATAACGTCCATCTTCATAGAATGAGCGAAACCTCGCCTGTACAATGAAGGTGGCATTCTGTGGTATGCAATAAATATAGTACCACAGCTTGCTATTTATTCACGACCATCAGCGTCACCATCATTGCCTAACAGCGGCTTGGATACTGAGACATTACCTCTGCAGGATTTAGCAATTTGAAATTACAGCGAATTACAAGCGGGAAAAACTTCTTACAAAAAATATATCCATTCTTCCTCATTCTGTTGTTTCGATATTACCACCCTTCACTTTTATCCCGCCAAGTAAATTAGTGGACGTCAGTTGATGACCACATCAACAAGCGCAGTGCAGAAACAACTATATATAAATTACTAAGTTTTACAAAGGAATCCAGGACCATCTTTACTTGCCGGGTGATCGTTATCCTATATTAGTAGAGTACTCTTAAGTATTACTACCAACGACAAAGTTGTATAAATTTCCAGGGCAGCTATAGAAAAACTGCAACAATTACTGAGAGTATTACGTAACTGAAAATGCTTCCAAGGCACCTGCTGATCACGTAATTAAAAAAATTAGTTCCTGTGGTTTCGTTCTCGGACACCCAGTGAGAGCGTACTTGTGTTTTAATCCACGCTTCAAAAACTAAGACAGTCATCTTCCTCCTTCATACACCGGCAACACCATGAAGAAATTAAGATATAAATTGCTATTTAGGGCACGTGTTATATTATTTTCACATTAAATTTAACTTATTTTCGTTCTTTAGGTGCCCTGCTATCTTCCGTTTCAAAACTCATTAGTCTTCACTCTCCATCCATCGTAGGAAACACGAAAATGGTGCATTCCCCTATGCAAAGGCAAACACCGCCTTGTAACCGGTAAATAGAACGAATCAATATATCCTCTCCGCTATTTTAGCATCCGAGGGAACGTGTCTAAGAAGAAAAATGTCGTGGGAGTAAAAAAATATTTGAAAAAGAAGGAAACAGTTTTACAATCGAAAAATCGAATTTTGAATTTAGGGTTCACGAGCGCAACGAGATGATGTTTCAGTAAATCAACAAACCGAGATCTAAGTCCAATTTCTAAAACAGTTTTGTTTATCTTAGGACACTTTTCATTCTTATATTTTATATTTTATATGCGATTTTTCGAGATTTGTTTTGTTATTTCCAAGTAATTGGCAACCAAATTCAAATAAGAAGGACTCACTTTGAAGGTGTTTAATGTATTAGCTATAAAAGTGAGCTCTCATTTTTCATTTTTTATGATTATTTCAAAGACGAAATTGTAATATGAATTCAATTCAATTTCAATGTTAAACTCTAAAACCCTTGCAATATTTGTTGCAAACTTTAACACATATATTTGAGTTATGCAGGTTTCCAAATTTATCTTTAGAGTTCAACCAAAATTCTATTTTTAATACAATTCCCACCTTCGTCCATCGATTCATCGTCGCTTTTGTCGTTGGCAGTTCTTTTTTCCAGGCAATTAGTTTATTGCAATTTGTGACAGATAGGTTGCAGGTGACGGTATAGTTAATGAAAGTGTTGTATTGTTTGTTTATCCTCGCAGTACTGGGATCGCTTTTCCTGATGTAGTCCACGCTTGTTGTACTTTGGGTTTAAATTTCATCTTGTCCAGATTCCTACAGAGCTTACTATAATGCACAGATTTTTGATAATACTGACATGTAGCCAACTGATTATCGTAGGTGACCAATGATTCAACTGGGAACTTGTGCTTTAAACGAACTTATTTGAGCGCATGCGCATGTTTTCGAATTCCTTTGCATTGCGAAATGATTCTTCAAATAATTTTCCCCATAGCGGCTGAGGTCTGATCATGCACACGCACATTTAAAGGGCCATCTTCCATACACCCTTTTATGTTATACCATATTTAATCGTGTTCCTTAGTTATGCTGCTTGAAATCATCTGCGATTGTATTTCTTCAAGGTGACCACGGTCCTTTATTTTGATAGGTTTGCTCAATTTGAGATCGTTTTATCGTTTCTGTTTTCTCGGCCGTAAATGTTTTTTTTTATTTCGACTGCACCAGGCGAACGTAGAAAGAGAAGTGAAATCTATTTATTCTTCTATTTCGAACAGATGTGTGTTCTCTACTACATGTGAGCGCTTTGATTGTCTGAACGAAAGAAACAAAACCTAAATTTGCCCAAACTGACAAACTGTGATTACTGAAATTGTTTAAACTACAGATTATTTAAAATTTGTTCATCAATTTTTCGAGTATGCTCGGCATTAAGGTAGCGCTTCGCCGTGGTCACGGGAGTTCGCTGTCTATCCCGGGGTTTCACGCACTTTACCCAAAATTGTTTGAAAACGGTAAAGAAAACGGAAATTCCAAGAACATACGATTCTAGATAATTAATTTTTCTATCGATTCGTATATAAACTGTGCCTGATAAACGTTTTTATCGAAAGATTTCGTGCGAGTTTTAAAAATAAATGAGTTTTTCCTTATTCTTTCGCACGCACACAATGTCAACGCATGCAAAATCGCACGAAATCCCGCGAAAGAAAAGCTTTCTAACTAATATTTTTCGCCAAATGCATAGTAAAATCATTTACCTACAATCGTATGTTTTTGATTTTTCGTGAATCGGGTTAGTTTTGGAGAAATTTGCAATTTGGAGTGAAATTTCGGTGACAAAGCAAGAGGAAGCAGTGAGTTGTCTCGTTTCGACATGACCACGGCGAAGCGCTACCTTAATTGTGTTTAGCCATTTGTGAGTAACGATGGTTGTTCTAGGAGCCGCGCCTGGAAATCATTGAGCCTTCGCTATTGCGAATCGATATACTCTCCCCAGTAGCTAGTACGTATACGCTTCTTATCTTACAGATACAGCTTCTTGATGCGACTAGAAATAGAAAGTTTAAAGAGTTTTGCAATACTGTTCTAAATATTTTGTTCCATCAAAAGATTGAACACCTTACATTCGTGGCTTGTGTTTGTGAAACTTTTATATCTGATTATAAAAATGTCTAGTCGACCTCAACGAAGCATTTCAAAGCCTTCGCATAACATTCCTTTTGTGGAATTTGACCTTCTGTTTCAACAGATTCTTAAGCGTTTAGAACAATTGCATGGTTACGATTCTACTAACACTAAGAATTCTTCCAGGTCGGACTCGAACATACGGCAACTGGATTGTAACACTCCAGCACTCTGTGCATTGAACTGCCAACCCGCCGACCTCAATAAAACGAGTATTTAATTTTTATTGAAATGAAGTCGAAATGTAGAGAGAAGAAATGAGTTCGAGTCCGTTAGATTTCAGAATAATGGCTTTTATACCGTTTATGCAGCACACTCCTCGGGTAAAAATCTATTGCCGGTACCATGATTTTTTAATCATGAAATCATGAACCACGTCTCGTGAGCAAAATGAATAATATCATAAAAATTTTCATGAAAGATTTTAATCATGAAATCATAACCTATTATTCATGATAGACATGATTTATGATTTCATGATTCTTAATCATGGTTCCGGCAAAAAAATTTTATCCGTGTACTGATCCGTACTAAAACTGTTAAAGTTGAGGCAAATTAATTCTAAGCGTTATGTGAGATGATATTTTGGAAATATAGATTTTTATTAAAAGTGTGTGTGTACAAGAAGTAGTCATGCGTGTCATTATATATGTGTGTGTGTACAAGAAGTAGTCACAATCAAATTGCGGTCCTCCAGGGAAAAATTTGGATCGGTTTGCATATTGCGCCTGCCCACTGTCTCCTCATTCATTCATTTTCAAAATCATGACACTATTGTCTATCATTTGTTTCATCCATTACTGTAAGTACACAAGTGAGTCATAACTATCAATTGATTCCAGCTTCTGAATATGCACATAAAAATCTTATTGCAACGCAAATTTCAACGTACATATATGTACACGTTTAAATATTTTACGTCTTGACAATTTTGAAATATATTCGAACTTATTTTCTAATATGTCTCGTACTTACAAATAAGAAAACTTCATGGTTAGTTATGTACCAAAACTTACAGTTTTCGTTTATGCCAATATGAAATACCCAATTTTGACCCATGTGGTTAAAATTGCCCACTGGGAGGTACGCCAAATTCTAATGTATCCATGTGACTGGTATTTGATGAGAGCAATACGATTCTCACGAAAAACACAAAAAAGTTAATACGAAAAAAAAAAACATTCGATAAGAGATCCTAATGAATCATTTAAAATATCCGACGAAGCACAACTAATAATTATAAAGAATAATAAAATATATTTATCTTTTATATTTTTAGAGACATGTTTTTAAATTTCCGCATGGAACAAATATTTTCTATTATTCCACAATTACCATGTCTTTACAATTGACGTAGTGAAATAAAAAAAATATTCGGCGATGAAATTTCAATAGAAAATGTTATGATAGTTTCCATAGTTGAAGTAGTGTATCAGGTATTCATTATGTGAAGAATTCGTGGGTTTTCGCTCCACTTTGTACCTATTAGAACGGCTTTCATGTCGATATCTTGTCATTGGAAAAAGATTCCATATAAGTATTGGTGAAATTCCTCCCTAGTAGTGCCTTGAAACCACTTAGCTTCGTTTGGATCTAATTATTGTGTCTAAGTGATAACGTTCAGTAGGAAATAATCATTCATCTAGTAATTCATGACCAGTTGGTTGTATTCAAACAACTGTAACTATAATTAGTGGTCGTATCACATCATTAATCATATTCATATTATTTAGTTAAATGTTCACCATGACATACAAAGACAATCATGTGCTAATTAAGATTAAGATTAAGCGGCGCAATTTTAATGCAAGTGTTTAAATAAAAAAAAACGCTAGAGACTCTCCCGATAAAAAAACGATGTGTCAAAATTAAATTGACTCACGCAAAACAAGTCGCTAAATCAACCTAACCATTGATACACGCCGCAGTTCATTTCCAAAATTACTACCTTGCCGTCGGCTTTTTACCATGTTTTACTAATAGCGGAATGAGTTATTTTACCACAATCACTAGGCTTTCATTTTCCTATGTGACATTGGATAAACAATTTAACAATGGGAAAATCTGGAGAAAAAAAAATATAACAAGTGTCGTAACAATTATTGGAATGGTCTGAAAATCCCTTTTAACTACAGATTGACGACGCCATAATTGCGTTTACTTTATAACTTACCCTCCATCATCACCGTAATAATCGTCATCGTTGTCGTAAACAAGATCCAGATACACATTCACTCATACACTCACGCTAACCTAAACCGCACACACACACTTACTACTGTTATCCTTTCGGTCTTGATTACACAACAACGATTCTACCATGTTTTCCTCCATTCGTAAAATAGTCAGCCATGCTGCGTAACATCGCCGCCACTCGTCGCTCGAAGACATCCGAAATGAGAATGTGAGCATAGCGAAAACCGAACCCTAAAAATAACAAAACGAGTCACTCACAGTCGCTCTAAGCGATTCTATTTCGAGAGAATGAGTGTTGCTCGTCAAGTAGAACACCGGAAGAAGTTATAAAGCATATACATGCGGTAATTTTTCCGACGCGACGGTCTCACTGATACATAAGCGACCACGTGTGCGAAGTTGAGATCGTAAATTCGCTACTAACCAAGAGAAAATAACTCATTCGGAACATCACTCACCTCTCCTCACGAGTTATGGTGGGGAGTCGAAGGGAAAAAATGCAAAAAAAAAAACAAGATAAGAGGCGGACACTTTTATGGTTTTCTCAAGTAACTAATATCGTCCCTTCCTTGTTATACCCACTGATTTATCAATATTTCTCTTTCTGATTCCCCTAATTCAGTTTGAATGTGTTCGTCGTCGGGAAAAGGTAATAAAGCATTGGTTGTCGGCCATAAAGCATTTTAATAGTCCTTTCGTGTTGTATTGCTCGGTAGAGCCCTGTCTCGCTTACTCTCGTCCAAAAGAAAGCGATGTAGGATGACGATGGTAGTGTACGAAAGTGAAATTTTTGAATGGATCCGTACCATAGGACTTCGTCGTGGCCTGCGTAAAAGGAAGGCAACGAATGGGGAAAATGCGTGATAGAGCGAGATAGAATCTCAACGCAGTCCACGCGTGTACACCAATATAGCATTTCGGGGTTTTAAAACTCACACAGAATGATTAATGAGCGAGGCACACTTTACCGAGTGTTTTGAAGTGGAACTGGGGTGGAATTTCGTCCACCCAGAAAAGCTGAAATGTAAATTTTTCGTGAACTGAGAAATTTCTGAGCCGTTTTTTTGTCTTGATCCAAACATCAATCGAATAATACTAATGCTAATTTGTTATAAATCTCTACATTCCGTATTTAATATAGTCAAAATATTTAAATAAATATCAATAAAAATCTATGAACACGAATAAAGTTTTTACTCAAATAGTTACCTAAGTATGTTGCTATTAAAAAAGCGGCTACAGTTATCGTATCAATATTTAAAGTACGTTTTGAAAAATAGCTCCTGAAAACAATGGATTTCTATTTTATATCATTTCGATGTATATTCTAAAATAACCTATTGAACTTACGCAAAAATAAATTTCAATTAATGTTCATATTAGCAAATAAAAGAGTGTAACGAGATTCGATTGGCACTCGACTGGGTAATATGATGAAATTTATGAATTTCTTCGATTTACTACTAATAGTATCTATGTACTAGCTGTATAAAATAAAATTATAACAAAAAGATGAACTACTTACATTATGACTTAACCGAGGAGGTATCGATTTATTGGTAAATCGTCTATTTTGGAAATGAAAACAATAACTGGATTATAGGAAAGGGATGTAAACATCACGAAAACATTACTTTCCTCAATAAAAATGACATTCTGGTTAAATTGACACAGAACAACAATGGTAATTTTTTTCTGGAACATTCTTTCAACAACCTGGCATTGACCAGAAGAATGAGTCTCCTAGGGGAGAAATGTGCGTGACTGTGCAATAGAAGAAATTTGTTCTATATTGTTTTCTCTTGTAGGATGGGTCTAACAGTTTGAAAATACGAAGAAAATTCTAAATTGAACATATTGTGGTTACTCGTTGACGTATTTATGACTTTCACTAATTATTTCATAAATTTGCATTTTTTATTAATTCGTTATTTATTATTCCTCCCGATCATGATGTCTAACTTTGCTATGCCACCTTCGATATTCTCGTCACTTTCAAGATTGCCGTCAAATGAACTTATTTTCCCAAATCGTTTTATTATACAAGAAGAATTGATTTAATGACTTTATTTCGCGCGATCAGAAAAGGGTTTATGAATAATGGATACTTCGAAGCGTATTTATCATTAAACAGTTTGATTGAATGATTAATGAGCGAGTAGTCTTTCCACCTTCCGCTTTTCGAAAATTTACTCCTTTATGGTCTTTTTTCACGTAGCATTGCATCGTGATGGGAGCTTTCCAATGCTATAAGGCGTTCCACTAGGCATGAGAAGCTGGGAGTTCATGCTATCGTGTCCTATAATTATTAACTAGCTGAGGTGAGAATGAGACAAATTTATTTATGATGCGTTATGCAGCTCCCCTACCAATCAAAGTTTCTATTCGTCAATACGAGAACGGTCGCATTTTTGCCGTCGGCAAGACTGACTATCACGTATACTTCTTCTGTTATAATACGTAGTGCAAATCGGCGGTAGATTTAGATCTCATATGTAAGGCTTCATTTTACAAACAGAGCTCCAACATGCTAAAGAGGTACCTCGAATCAATTGTTGTTTTGACCCGTACCAATATTTCTGTGGAGTCTTTTGATTAGACTAAATGAAATTTCAAGACTTTTTTTGTAGGTTTTTAATTAGGATGCAAGAATGCAAAGTTTTCTGTATCAGTTTTTTTCATTGCTCCTAATCTTTAGCTTAAAAACCATTATTTAAGTATGGTTTAAAATGAAAAAATGAAAACACTTATTGAATAAACTACATATGTTAGTGCTACATTGCTACTAAATTTATTCAATATGTTGACTATGTCTATAATATTGTTTGATTAAATTATTCAAATTATTTCGTAGTCATTCAATTTTCATACCCAATATCGTTTCTTCATGTTATTAGTTGGAATTCTTTACTTCATGTTTATTAGTTTTAAGTTATTAGTATTTTATTTCGTAATACTGTTTGAAAATTATGAGTACATGTAACTGTAGTCAGAAAATCAATATTTTTGAATTACATAGTTGTAAATACTTACTTTTATTATGTTATAGTAAGAGAAAATTTATAATTACTGCCAATGCATTGAGACTATTAACACAATATTTATTTGTGATTTTTCATATTACCTACTGCACTATTACTACATTGACACTACAAAATATCTAATCTGGCAAAATATTTGCAACTGTGGATAGAAAAATCAAGATTTCTTTGCAAATGAGTCGACGAACTAGAAAATTTTTAAGAGAACACTAATTCTGATCAACAACCTTCCTACCTTTCTTATTAGAGTTAGTATGTAAATTGAGGCAAGTTCCGTTTTAAAAATGCTTGATTACTATGTCCAGTATTTTCGGAACTGAAGTTCGAAGCTAGTATATCTTTAGTAAATTTGTATGGTCATCAACTGACAAGAGCCGTAGATTGGTATTATTACCCTGTAGTGCCGAAACCGAAAATCAATGCTATAGCCACCTATGAAACCATAAGACTAGTTATTTAAATCCAACTTTATAGCCATACATAGATATTCGCTTTGAAGTTTTGACCACTATTTTTAGGACTTCCGGAATCGGAGACTGTGGAACGGCATAGAAGAAGTGAGTTCATTTGGTAATTTATTGAATAGATCTACATACTCGAGAAATTTCACCAGTTTTAAGTAATTTGCTTTTCACATAGCGACTTATTAAAACAGTATACTTGAAATTGAAAAGTTGGATCTGAATAAAATTTAAGATTTTGTATGGGATTGTAAAACTTTTCTTTTGAATTGTAGTTTTAGAGAATTGGTTTAACCATATCTGACAAAATACAGGGTCCGGCACTCGAAGTGTAACCAATTAAAAAGGCCATAAATTCAGTTTGGAAAATACTTTTACTTAATTCAAAGTACAAAATGTGTAAAAATAATACAAAATTCAGAATCAATTCACTTTTGCTCGATATGACCACCTTTTGCCTTGACTTGATGACTTGAGAGAGCGAAGGAGTTGCTTCGTTTGGCCGAAAGCGGTCAATTTCCGACCATTGTATTTTCTGACGAGAAAATTTTTCCAATTGAGCAATTCGTAAACTCTCAAAACGATAGGGTTTACTTGACCGACCGTTCATACGAGAATTTGAGTCATCGATTGGCCACCAGGAGGCAGCACCCGCAACAGATAATGGTTTGGGCCGCTGTAACCGCAGATGGGCGCTCTCCAATCGTTTTCATCGAGCCTGGCGTCAAGGTAAATGCGACATATTATCGGGAAAGTATTCTGGAGGTTGCTTTGAAGCCGTGGGCAGACAAACATTTCGGTGGCAGACCATGGACGTTTCAGCAGGACTCGGCACCGTCTCACAAAGCTCGAGTGAACCAAGAATGGCTGAAAAACAACGTTCCGAACTTCGTCACGTCCACACAATGGCTCTCGAATTCACCAGATGCGAATCCAATGGATTATTCTCTTTGGGCCATTTTGGAGAGCAAAGTCCGAACTAAAAGATACACCAGTCTCGAGGCACTGAAAAAAGTTATTGTCCGCGAGTGGGCCAAAATACCTGCAAGTCACATTCGGCCAAACGAAGCAACTCCTTCGCTCTCTCAAGTTATCAAGTCAAGGCAAAAGGTGATCATATCGAGCAAAAGTGAATTGATTCTGAATTTTGTATTATTTTTACACATTTTGTACTTTGAATTAAGTAAAAGTAATTTTCCAAACTGAATTTATGGCCTTTTTAATTGGTTACACTTCGAGTGCCGGACCCTGTAGAGTTCAAAATTTTTTCATTTTGTTTTTTGCATGTATCTTTTTGTATATTCGGATTCTGATAGAAGTTATGAGCTTTGTACCGGACCACAAGACTTTCTATTTGGAAAAAATAACTTCATACTTAAATAATTTTGATACCTTTGTTAAGAATTTCACTTCCTTTTTACATATACTTATTGAAAAAAATACTCACATTCTTTTTAATTGCTCACTAAACTCTCTCACAACAAAATACTCCACAAGGAACCCCCTGGTAGTGGACACAACTAATCTCAGTGTATTTACACTGGCAATATTCATACTAACAAAAAAAAACAATAAAAACTGAGATTACAAATAATTTATTGCAGGATGTGCATTCAACTATCAACTATTAACTAGTGTGAAATCCCAGTGGCACTAAATTTCTCCGTAAGTCATCCATGAATATCCAAAATTATATAATACACTTCTGTTGACGTTTAACGATATACAGATAGATTACGCTTGTTTAAAAATTACGCTTATTGTATGAGAATTTTATTCAATCTCTGTCTAAAGTAATGCTTCAGTCTAGTTTTAAATATGATACGGACATTGATTTGTTGTATGTCAAGAGAAAGTTCATTAAATATTGTAGGACCAACAAACTGAATTAAGCCTTTTGTTCCAGAGTAGTGGTTGTTAAAAAAAATATCCTTTTAGCTCTAGAGCCACACACGGAACGACCGAAATTAGCTCTGCGCCTAATTCGTATTACTGTTTTTGAATTAGTTGATTTTAACAACAAAATTTCCAAAATAACTATAAATTAGTTAAAATTTAGAATTTACTGTGCTGAAAAAAACTCTTATTATTAGAGAATGTGTTTAGTTGGCGAATATTCTGGACACAAACCAGCAATATTTCAATCCAACACGAAATTCTCATTGACAACTAATTTCGTTATTAAAATCAGAAACTTTGATTCTATTTATCTATCACCGTCATTACTGAAGGACAGCAGTGTCAAAGCAAAACAATCAATTAAAAAGCTAAAAGGGACAGTCTTGTTGAAACTGCTCGCAAATTGTTTAGATGTTTTTCGCATGTGTTACGATATATCCCTATATAAATTTCTAAACCGATATGTAAAAATGACGTAAACTGTTAGTGGAAAGTGTATTTATTCAGAATTTGTGCGCAGTTGAAGCGATTGTGGGTAATAATGTTTTTACGCGAAACAGTGAAGTGAGTTTCGAATGTTGCACTCTAATCGTACACGTCAAATGATGTTTTTTGTATCTTCTCATTCCGGGCTACGCCGTCCGGTGTGCTACTTGTAATCGGTTTTTGTTTTCCGAGTGCTCAAAGTTTTCAGTGAGAGAGTCGATTTCGCGAAGTCGAATGAAGAAAACAGCGATTTAGAAGTAAAATTTTTCAAAAAGAAGTTTATGTTTCGCTTATGTCTTTTTCTCCAATACAACATCGTATTTATACCTGCAAATATAGAAAAGATAACCGCGACTGAAATTTTTGTCGGTAGTAGTGTGCCATCTAGTGGCTAGTAGTCATTACGGTGTTAACGAGCGCCATATAGCTGCTAATTGCAGAAACCAATTCAACCATTTATGTTGGTTGAAAATAACGTTTTATTTCTCTAATTCAACTAAAAAATTAGTTGAATGGATATGAAGCGTGCCTTAGCTAAGAAATGACAGCACGTTTAATTGGTGAATTCAACTAAAAAAAATAGCCATTTCAACAAATATTTTATTATTATTAAGAGAATTAGAATCAAAAAATCTAAATTAGCAAAAGTAAGATTTTTTTAGTTGTCTCAAAAAATAACTAACTAAAATCAGAAAATCAACTAATTTTTTCGCCAAAATGCTAATTTCGGTCTTTCCGTGCAAGATTACAGGACTTTTTATTCAAATAAATTGTACACCATAATTCTTTTCGTTCACTCATTTTCCAAAAATAAGTAGCTCTTCCTAACAATTAGCGAACTGTATTCCAATATTTAGTATCATAGTGTGATCTACTTAGACTAAATAAATTTCCCCGTAAACGAGTATCAATACCCGACCAGCATATCATATCTCGCTAGTTCTCTTTTTGATACTTGTTAGAAAATTTTTGAACCACTAACGAGGCAAGACTTGTATCAGCATTTGCCACCATTTGACTATAACAAAATTACGTAGGTTCGATTAGCGTCACACTATGGATACGCATCATCCTTTTCAATGACTTCAACGGTAAGGTAATAATAATATCACTTCACACAGCAATGAAAAAAATAATGAACTCGAAAATAGCACTCACTTACTCTGTCGCAGCACATTTTCAATGAAAGCTTTGATACAAAATGGCGATACGGGACGCGGCTGAGTTTAGCTCACCAACACAAGGAACACATTATTCGTACTGAGCGTCAGAATCATACTCTAACCAAGGAATTATCAAACATAATTACTTCAATCAGCGATTAGTAAATGCTTAGAGTAATGATTCTAGGTGATAATCCACATTGTCAAAAATTAGATATTTTAAATTCGAAGTCTCGGAGATGGCAACGGTAATGTTATGGGCTCACATGTACTTGGTTTAATATTGCTCTAAAAGGTGTAATTCGACGTGTGGGAATTGACACGAGTGGCATGATCTTCCGAAAGTCGCTTTAGCTATTTGAGCTATTCCGTACAGGCAAAGTTAGATGACTGCACTGGACTTGGAATTTCGGTAGGATACCGAATATCAGCGCAGTGAAAATGGTTCTTGAAGCTGATCCGGTAGGCACAAAAAAGAGCATAGCGAGCAAGGTGGATCGATTGTGATTGGTGGATTATTTATGAAGTATCCGTACCTTGCCGTGGCTGGCGAAGAGCTGTCATGGATCTATCGATCGATTTACGTGGAGACGTTTGCTTAATACTGCAGAGGATACCGAATTAAGGCTGATGGGTATGTTACATTAACAAATTTGTTTCTTCTAGCAGAAAAAAAACCTTCTCATCTTTCCATGTCGTATTTAATAAACCAAGGTTACAAACAAACGATTTTAATTCGTTCTGTTTCATTGTAAGATAAGAATATCCGATAAAAGAATTAAAATTGGTGAATATGACTGAATTAATTAACATAAGGATGAGATACACAATATGCTTATCTTAAACTCCTACAATAGTGAGAAATAAATGACTTTCCTGCTTAACCGAAGACGGCCTGCAATAGACTTCGAACCTCCTCGCAAAGAGTCATTTTTACCAGAAATGCTAATGGTCAAAGAATTAGTAATCAGTCCCTTTCGGAAATCATCTTTGCCAAATAAGCTCCGCATATGACAATCGGTTATTTCGAGAATGGTCGATGAAATCAAAGTCCATGTAAATTTCATTTATGATTTATCAACTGATATATTGCTGTAGGACATTTGCGGCTCCGTCATGCGTAGTTCAATATAAAAAAATAGTTAGAAATCACGTTTGCATAAATTTGTTGAAAAAGAACTGACGACAAAACACATCACTAAACAACAATCGCTCGCTGATGGAACAAGCTAGATAAGCCTCAATGTGCGGTATTTTTTTTGTGATTTGCAGTTCTTCTCTCACATATTCTCTGCGCGTTTGAATTGTGCCAGTTCTAGTGGATTGCAATAGTTGTATGTGTTGCTGACCTAGCAGCCAATTGAACTCCGGCAACTGAACTCCGCTAGCGCACAAGTAGTCGGTGCAAAGCGTGTCGAGTATGTTTATCTTGTTTCAGTTCACTGTTTTATTTATGAAATATCACTTACTAAATTAAAAGTGGACGTGAATGGAATCGATAATCGCGCCACCGCGCTTTAACGCCGTGACTCTCACCCGGCCATACGCGGACCACTTGGTAAACGCGTTGATGCCATCGGGTTTGCGATTGAAATGGCCAAGGTGTGATGTGGTCGCCCTCGCTGCTTGGGAACACCGCTTGAAGCCAAATCGGCCGTACTGAGGACGCCACAAAGGAGTAGCTGCACGAGTACACATGCTTGGCTCAAGTACATCACCTGAATAAAAAAAGCAAAAAAAAACATTTGAACACCAACTTAGATGGAGCGCTTAAGGAAAACAAACCTAAACTTACCAGCTTGATAGCGACCAATGTTAGTGCGCAAGTTGGACCAGGAGCGATTATTTGCATGTTCGGTCATTGGAAGATTTTCAATTCATTTCACGAACCATGCCAACAATGCGTAATTAAAATGGTTTGGTGTTTTGTTTGTGTTTCAATGATGCGATGCGCTATCTGCGATTTTTCGATGTGGAGGCGATTATTTTCATATTTAGAAATGGATATGTCCGGCATAAATGAATAAAATGTTAATGATTTATTGTATTCGGACTACCTTCTGGGTGATCGTCTTTACCACTGTAAAAAGTGCAAACAGAGGTAGTGGAAAGAAACGTTCGTGACCAATTCAGTGAAGTTTCCCTTTCTTGATCACTCCGCTTTTGCCATCGCCTTGCGCTGCACTCTCTCAATTATGGCACAAGAGAACGGCTCCGGCGCACTTGTGCGGTAATTGATTTGGTGAATGATTTGTTGTTTGACATTCAGAAATTTGTCATCATTAGCATTTTGCATAACGCGTCATGAATCGATAGAATTGCTGCGAATCTTCTGGCGTTCCACACATACACATGATCTCATTCACCTCCGCCTGTTGTGGTATTTATTTTATTACGCTTCGTACATTCCATTGGAGACTTGCCGAGTGTAAAACTGACACCGCATAGTGAATCAATGCTGAGAGTTTGATTTATTTATGATTTTCCTCGATAATGGGTCAATCGTATTAAACTTCCACGATATAGGGAACTATATGGTTGAGAATATATATATTTTTACCTTTTTTTATATATATAAAAAATAGGTATAGAATTCGCTCAAACTTTCGAAAATTTTCCGAGGCCCGGAGGGCCGAATGACATATACCAATCGATTCAGCTCGACGAACTGAGCAAATGTCTGTGTGTGTGTGTATGTGTGTGTGTCTGTATGTGTGTTGTCAACTAAGAGTTCGAGATCTCAGAGATGGCTGGACCGATTTTGATCAAACTAGTCGCAAATGAAAGGTCTCCCCGTCACCCAAAACGCTATTGAATGGTTTTGAGATCGGATGTTTACTTTTTGAGTTATTCGAAGTTTTATGTCAAAATTTTCAGTTTTTTGACAGTATCTGTCACAATTGACCTTGAAAACAGAATATGTTTTCAGACTTAGATTCCGCACGATAATACCTATTCAACAAGCCATAGATTGTTGAAATACGTCCATTTTTAACGGAGATATCGAAATTTTAGTGTAAACGACTTTTCCCCCTATTCCAACAGTAGGAGTTTTGAGCGCTGTATGACAAAGCAATGCTTGGGAGCAACGGAAAACACGATTTTTTATTCTGTTACATACAATTGTTTCTAAGTACCAAAAAGACTGTGTACAGCATCCTTTTTCATGACATTTAGTCTCGGACCGATTTTAGCACAGCTCGTTTTTGGCAACATAATCGTTCGAATATGACATATATAAATCAGATGATGGCAGATTTTTTTTAATTATTTTGTTTTAAACTACTTACAGCAATAAATGCTGGAAGAACATAACATCCATATACCATTCGAATCAGTTCGTCGAGATCAGCAAATGCGTGTGTGACAAATAATTTCACTCAATTTTCTCTGATAATTTCTTTTCTACATATTCAGATTCATACGAAAATTCGTATGCTCCCAAACAAAGTTACTGAATTATGTTTGGTTCCGACCTCTGGTTCCGGAATTACAGGATGATATGTGAAACGATATTAAAATGGTGTAACCCATTTTTCTCGTAGATGGCTGAACCGATCTAAGATTCAAATGAAATCTAAGAATCATCTAAGATGCAAATGAAAAGTTTCAAGATCCTTTAAAACATCTTGCTCTTTAGTCAGATCCAACTTCCGGTTTCGGGGATACAGGTTGATTAGTATAAAAATGTCTATTCCACATAAATTAATCAGGTTTATCGGGTTAGCAGATTTGGATAGTCGATAAAAAAAAATAACTTTTGTCAGTTTTAGTGGTATTCAGTTGTCGATTCAGAAGGCACCTAAAAATTTAATTCGTGCTATGATTTCTCAATGATGTCTTCATTGATTTTCAAATATTTTGAAACAAATGTAAACTATACAGCTATTCAGGTGAATTTATCTGACTTCGGCCATACCGATTTTAGAATTCCGGTTCCAGTATAAAATCGTTTCTCAAAGCACAATCGTTTTCCAAAAAAGCCTAATCAAATTTCAGAAACAAAAATTCAAATTGAATTAAACTTATATACAAAATTAATTAATTTTATACCTACATACAAAATTTAATGAATTTTATCCAATTAAGCTTCAAAGTTGTACTCAAAACTGTAATTTATTCGTCATATGACCATACGAATCGGTTTGGGTTATGCTGATTCCTGAATACCGGCTCTGGAAGTACCTTAAATTACCGTAAACTCTAAAGTGGAACTTACATATCATGGCATGTTTAATCGATTATCACACTTCTAGATTTAAATTCGATTTGTATTTGCAGTTTCGACATTACAGAGTAATGAGTGATTACAATCTCAAATTGTCGCTTAAAACGACGGTCATTAAAATAATGTAATGAAAACTTAAACACCGAAGAATATTCACGCAAAAAACACATGCGGATTGATAAAAAAAGGTATCATCTCACTGCTAGGTGGATTAATCACGTTTTTTGTTTTGGTCACGTAATTTCTTTTTATCGCTTTTTATTCATTCATGTGAATTCCTTGAAAAAATACAAACATCATTGATTTGGTTAACTTTCCATGTCGATTTAACTAACATAATTTGATTGATTGTAGGAATGCAGCAACTAATTGGTATCGTTTGCATTAATATATGGCACAGTTTAAACTAGTATTTCAACAGACTAATAATTTCAAACTTTGATTATTCAAATTAAATTGAATTTTTCAATGATCCAGATATCCTTTCATGTTTCTTTCAGGAAAACCGCCAATACTGCCAACGATCAATTAAGCAATATTTTGTCAATCTAAATTAAATATTACAGACCGCAATTGCCGTATATTTTAAAATTAAAACCATTTTAAGCCCCATTCAGAGAAATTTTTATGTTTTTGGTGTCTTCATTATTCACTCTATTACGGATTGTATTTTTAAAACTCATCATCCTGTAATTTCAAAACCAGCAGTCGAAATCGAAACAAAATCTGCAATTTTGTATGGGACTATAAGTCCTTTAACGTTTTTTCACATGATTCATATCTCGACACCAATCCATTTTATATGTTTTCGGGCTGTTCTCTTGTGATAACACACACATCGACATTTGCTTCTTTCGTCGATCTGAATGGATTGGTATATGACAAACATACCTCCAGGCGTCGGAAAACTTTCTGAGGTTTGAGAGAATTCAGACCTATATTTTTTAAATTATTCCTGTAGCGCAATCGTAAGATTATTCTATATTTACAATTCTAACTGTCAAGTACATGAAATAAGATGATATTTATTTAAAACGTCTACGAACCTCATCGGAAAGTTTAATTTTAGTGTAAAATACTTTTTTTAATTTTTTCCATTTGTCTGCCAATTCAAAGTCGCTTCTGAAAAAAAATATTGAATGCGCCACAATAACTATAAAACAAATACATTTAAAAAAAAATCAAGTTGACTGATTACTATCCTAATTATTTGTACAAATAGTCCGAGAACTTGAGGGCCGAGTGTACTATACCAATCGATTATGCTCGATAGATTGAGCAAACGCCTCTCTGTGTGTGTACACAATATAGAAGTATACATTTCAAAGATGCGGATTTTGATTCAAATAGTAGCAAATGAAATGTCCCGTCAGCCAGCACGCTATTATTTTTGCTTACAGATTTAATGTTTGCTTTTTTCGTTAAACAAAGTTTCACTCCAAATTTCACTTTTAATTTTTTTATTTTGTGACAATACCTGTCTCAATTGTCCATGATTCGGAAGCAAGAAATAATACAATTTTCCATGCAGTTTTTGAAAGACTGAGTACAGTACTCTTTAGCATGGATATTTTGCACGTATAGTTTTTAGCACGATACGTTTTTGGCAACGTAACTATTCGACCATGACATTATATCAAGGTATTTAGGAAATATGACAGTATCCTTTGGTTTTACCTTTTTTATATATATAAAAAATAGGTATAGAATTCGCTCAAACTTTGAAAAATTTTCCGAGGCCCGGAGAGCCGAATGTCATATACCAATCGATTCAGCTCGACGAACTGAGCAAATGTCCGTGTGTGTGTGTGTGTGTGTGTGTGTGTGTGTGTGTGTGTGTGTGTGTGTGTGTGTGTGTGTGTGTGTGTGTGTGTGTGTGTGTGTGTGTGTCTGTATGTGTTTTGTCAACAAAGAGGTCGAGATCTCAGAGATGGCTGAACCGATTTTGATCAAACTAGTCGCAAATGAAAGGTCTCCCCGTCACCCAGAACGCTATTGAATGGTTTTGAGATCGGATGCTTACATTTTGAGTTATACGAAGTTTTATGTCAAAATTTTCAGTTTTTTGACAATGACTGTCACAAATGACCTTGAAAACAAAAAATGTTTTTAGACCTAAATTTCACTCGAAAATAGTTATCCAACAAGCCATTGTTAAAATCGGTCCAGTTTTAACGGAGATATCGACATTTTTGTGTAAGCGACTTTTCCCCCTATTCCAGCAGTAGGAGTTTTGAGCGCTGTATGACAAAGCAATGCTTGAGAGCTACGTGAAACATGATTTTTTATACTGCTACATCCAATTGTTTCTAAGTACCAAAAAGACTGTGTTTAGCATCCTTTTTCATGACATTTTGCCTCGGACCGATTTTAGCCCGGTTCGTTTTTGGCAACATCATCGTTCGAATATGTTAACCAGATGATGGCAGCATTTTTGAGTTGAAAGCAATTTCATAATTATATTGATTTAAGCTACTTACAGCAATAAATAATGGAAGAACATAACACCCATATACCATTCGAATCAGTTCGTCGAGATCAGCAAATGCATGTGTGACAAATAATTTCACTCAATTTTCTCGGAGATGACTCAACTGTTTTCTACAAACTCAGATTCATTTGAAAACTCGTATGCTCCCAAACAGGGTTCCTGAATTATGTTTGGATCCGACTTCTGGTTCCGGAACTACACGATGTTATGGAAATCTAAGAATCATCTAAGATTCAAAGGAAAAGTTTTATGATCCTATCACACATCTTACTTTTCAGTCAGATTTCCCGGTTTAGGATACTCGAGGTGATTAATATAAAAATGATTTTTCACATAAATTAATCAGGTTTATCGGGTTTGCAGATTTGGATAGTTCAGTTTTTGATTCGGATTTAATTCGCACTACGATTTTTCAAAGATGTCTACACTGATTTTCAAACATTTTGAAACAAATGTATACTATACAATTCCTCAGGTGAATTTATCTGACTTCGACCACACCGATTTTCGAATTCTGGTTCCAGTATCGAATCGTTTCTCAAAGCTCAATCGTTTTTTTAAAAAAAGCCAAATCGACAAAGACAAAATTATTAACTGTAGCTTGATACGCTCAACTCTAGAGTATGCATCATTTTTACCTTCGAGACATTCAACTATATATATCCACCAAATTTTAAAATTTATTTATGAATTTGTTAGACATTCGTACTATTCCTCCGTTCAAATCTCGTTCTCCCAGATCTTGGTAAAAACCCTGTACAGTGCTTTCACTAGTGCATATTCACCGTGTTTTAGTAGCTCGCATGGTAGTTGGTATGCGTCCGCAGCCTTATTATTTTTCAACCAGCCTATCTCCTCCTCGACTTCTTGGAGAATGCTTAACAGCACACTGCTCGAAATCGGTACTATTTCCCAATCAGACTTGCTTCATTCGAATCCGTGATCCTCATACTTCTTCGCCAAGGTCAGGTATGTTTCCATATGTGTTGAGCTAGGCTAAGCTTTCAGGCTAGTAGAACTATATTAAAACTTGACGTCATATAAACGTCGTTTGTATATCGTCGGAATGTGTTGAATTAATTCCTTTCCTGTTTTATATTTAAAGGGTAAGGCCACCATGAAACTTTCAAAACATCAAACCCACTAAAATAAAAAAAAATGTCTGTGGTACAAACGAATCTCGAACTAGTTGTTTACGACATTTTGTGGAGGCGTCTCACGCCGCGTTTAATGCATATTGAGACAACTTTAAACACGTTTTTCTGTAAAAACGATCCTTAGAATCGGGCGAACTCATAGCAGCTACAAATCTTTATCAATAGCTTCCAAATTTTTTAGGAGACTTTCATAAACACATTACCTAGTATACAACGTAGGCTTTTCTTAATACGTTGTAAACTGCTTTTTTTATAAACAATACAAAATGAAATTTTCGTGTAAAAAAATGAGCTTTTCACTTATATGATTATAATTTTTCGAAAAATTAGTATTTTCGAAAACGCCTACGCTTATGATGTGTAGTTTAAAGTTTATGATATATACTTTAAAAAATACTTTGGTTCTTATTCCAGCGTTAAATTTGAAGACACAGTCGGTTCGCCCGATTTTGACCTCCCGGAAAACTAGCCGCGGCAATTTAATGAATTTGAAGAAGAGGCTATTTTTTTATCGGAATTGTTTAACAATATTTTTTTGTATGTTGAATACACTTGATTAAACATTGAAAAATAAATTTCGTTTGCTTAACTATCTGAAATTGTCATATTTTTTGACGCGCATGGTGGCCATACCTCGTAAGTGCAGTACAGTTATAGTCTTATAACTAAGAACACCTGCTTTTTCCGGTTTCGGAATATGTAGCTCACGACACCGTGATAGACGACAAAAAATAAAATGTTTAATCAAAATTTTCTAAATTTCTTATAAATAAGTGTGTAAGTGTAAGTTTTGCACACTTTGACTGAAAAATGCCCAAACCGCAGAACAAATGTAACACTAAGTCTATAAGAAATGAAAATATTTCTCCCAGTCAATCTACTCACGCAACCATTTATCCCTTGGTCACTGATGAAGACCTTCATTAGGGCATGTATAATGTAATGTAAACAAAATTGTGAAAATTGCATCTCACGCGACATTTGTGTTCGTGTATAATTTTAAACATAACTTTTATGTTTTTCTTTTTAAGAGCACACAACATGTACTGAAAGGCTATAAGAAGGGTTCACCGGCTGCGCAATGAATGCAAACAGTTTATGCTTACCCGCACGTCTTGAACACATATAATATCGTTAGGGCCCGGCAAGAAGCAATCGTTGATTCGGTCAGAAGACTTCCACAAAGCCATATCAGGTGCCGGCGGAGAAAAAGGAAAACCAATTCCTGGTTGCAATCTCTTCAGAGGGCAAGTTGAAAGCTTGGCTGGTTTGCATATATGTTTTCGCATGGAATCACGAAACGCTGTGCACGCAAATTTCATGGTAAAGGACAGAAAGTGAGTCAAGATTCGATAAAAGAAGCGTAAAGAATCAAGAAATGTCGAAGTCTGCGCAGTCGTTAACGAAATAAGCCATGACGATTCAGACTGCCAGAGTGGAGATGAAATGCCCAGGATGCTCAGGCTGAAAGACTTAATTTCTCGCCTTCTTTCCCATATACGTAAGCGAATCAAGTCGCAAGAGGTGCATATCGACATAAACGTTTCAATTCACGCTTATTATCAGTGCGCAAGACAGCATGGCATAATTTAAGTTCCTTTGAACACTGTTGTCGCATACAAACCGAAATGCTCGCAAAGAAAAGGAATCTTCTTCACCAACGTTCAGATTTAGGCTAACTGAACGATTGAAAATTAACTGTTAGCTGTTTATTCAGTATATCACCTCTGTGAGGGCGGCAATAACGTTGAAATTCGAAATTGTGATACGCTACTCATTGGTTGATTTTAGTTTTGACAGAAAACTCAGAAATGCATGTAGTTTTTTTTTTCATGAAGATCAAAAAGCTCTTGCATTCTGGATGCATATGCGCTACGTATTTCAAATTTACTCATTCCGGATGATTAATTGCATGAAAGATTAAGCGATGCCGCCGACTTCTAGGTTCGTTGCGGTTAGCGATAAATTAAATTCCGGCGGTACTGGTGGGGAGTGCACTAAAATAAACATGCATTCGCATTCCCACATTAGCACAACGTCCAGTCAGCAAAATCAACACCGTTATGTGGTGGCTAGAATATTCAAAAATCGAGCACATAAATTCATAATTTGTCCATTCGCGGTTTGTTGATTTTTATTCATACACAGTTTCCTCTGCTCCTTCATTTCTGCGGTAGCCAGCCTTAATTAGATCTGATTCATTTAATTTTCATAGAAAATTATTGTTATTGTGTAGTGATAATAATTCAGAACATTAATTTTTCAAATATTTAATAATTTTAATCTGATTGGTACACCACTCCAAATGTTTTTTTTTTTATCAGCGAACATTTTTATTTGTTTGTGTATGGCAACCATCAGTTGTGTTCGTTACAAATGAAAAGAATAAAAATGATTCTCCGTGAAACGGCGGTTGCATATTTCTAAATTATCCAGATCGGAAGGACCTACGCAATCTAACTTATTTTCAGTTGGTTGAACGCATTGCACAGTCAGAGGTCCAAACATTATTAGCCGGGAACTCAAATACATTTGCTTTCACCAATTAATCATTGTGCATAATCATCACAGCAATTAAAATTATCACCAGATGAATACACCTGCCTGAAATTTAAGCTCTCAGCACGAGGTCAGCAGAGTGATGCAAATAACGAAGAAAAACTATGATGTGAAAATTGCGTTTTGTTGGGCTGAAGGTTACGCTATAGTCGTTAAAAATATTTTGTACCTGAACTGCTCAGCCTTGTGCATTTGGTATATGTTTAGACAGTAGAGCCATCATAGAACTTCCCGAACAAAAACATTAATGGGCTTCATTTTATCAAGTAGAAATGTTCCAAACTTAAACAAATTTTTCAAATGCTAAGAAGTTCAGTGAGTGTAAAGCGTTCCTAATTTAAAAGTGGTGGTGAGAGATACAGCATCGTCGAGAAGGGATTAGAAATTGATAGCAATTTATTTTCGGTTACAGGCTAGTTGTACCGCAAACCTCGCATAGTCGGTTGTAGCAAGGTAGGAAAAGAAACTTCAGTAACAGCGGAAGCAGAAACGGTAGCAGTTGGTATTAGCAACGAGAATTATTGCCATTCGTTTTGTGAATGCAATACAATGCAGAAAAAAATACTCTGGATTGGAAGAATGAGCTGGAAACCGGAAGAAATTCTGCGGATTTGCGAGAGTTGCATTTCAAATTCAAAGAAGATCCTTCCACTACTGCAAGAAAGCTTAAGCAGTATCGATAAAAAAGTTAAATTTCTTCTCTGGATACCGACATGCTGTCTCGAAGCGGCAGCTGAAAGGAAATTTATGAGTCAATTAAATTAACATTCTTTTGCATTTCTTTCACCACGAAGTTCGATCCATTTTACCTCGGTATCTATTCATTTTCCTCCCGTTTCGACTCAAGAAAGCAGTATCTTGTTCCTTCTTGGTTTATTAGGTGTTTGGTTTTTATGCTTCAAAAATAAATTAGGGATGGGAAATCTCTCGTCAGTTATGTGGGACACTGTTGTACAGTGATCCTTTTGTAAGTACGCTATCAATCAGCAAAGCTGGGCGAATTGTTTTTTAAACACGGAAGCAATAAAAAGTGTCATTTTCAAATTTGGGAATGCTTCGCAGCCATTATCACCTTTATTGTTTTTGTTCGGGAACGATTTATTGAAAATGCTTCAGAAAATACTGCACGAAATTCGAGACGCATGTGAAAAATAGTCTCCAACGATTTAAATTACTTTTCAATTGATATTTATCTCACCGGATTTATATAGAAAAGCTTTCTTGTAGACTTAATAGAGTGTGAGATAATTTAAGATTTATCAAAGCACAAAGCTTACTTTTTGAGTAAAGTTTGCAAACAGTGACAAACAACCAATTGAAATTTGATTTTTGCCAAATTTGTTATGCCATCTAAACATGAATCTTTGTTCGTATAATGCATAAATCACACAACTATTAAAGTGTTTTCTAGTCACGCAGTCTACTCGTCCTAACACTCAACTCTGAAAGCCCTACTGTATAGTAATAAATAATAAAAAATAATATATTATACGCACAAGAAGCAGGAGGCATGGCAAACAGAATGCGAAGTTGACCTCTTAATGTCCAATGAATCAGCGTGGTGGCAATGTGCTGCACTGAAATCTGCAAAAATAAAACATACCATAAATCATCGCAGGCAATGCAAATTAAAATTTTCTTCAGTTATGCAAGAGAAAAAAAAACTAAACCAGAGCAATGCCGTACGAGACAATTGGCATCCTCGCATTTCCTGCTGTCACATTCATTTTTTTGGGATCCGCTTTCAGTTGTCCTAGTTTGCCAAGTGTTTTTAAATACTTGAAGATTTTAACATAACGAAAGTCACAATGTGCTAATTCAGTAGTCACTAAAGGTCCAAGGTTAACGTTAATTTGATTAGGATGATTCGAATTACTCTAATTTCAGAGCATAATTTCCACACTTGTTATTTTTTTGCAGAACCTATCGAGCATTGTCAAGCCAACAGTGCGAAAGTTTAGATATGAAGAAGAGGTTCGATAAAGGAATGGTGCTATAATTATTAATTCACTGAAAGTTTGAAAAGAATCGTGGGACTCCAGAAAGTGTTGGGATCGTTCCAGAAAACGTTTCCTTTCAAATTTGTCCTGTAGTGATACTAAATGTAATGAAGGGCTGACTCATTTTGTCACCTTTATGGATTGCGTACCGGAAAGAGTTTTTTCTTGTAAACTGCTTGTTGCCAGCTTTGATATGCGACTCGTTGTCCATAACACACCTTGTTTGCTGAATAACTGTTAGATTCCTCAGAACTTTGTATATAAGCAATCCAATAGGTTTAGTATGCTATTGGCCTTCCCCCGATTTACTGTATTGTGTTTTATGACTTATCACTTACTCGTCTGATTGACTTTATGTCTTTATTATACTTGACCGACATTACTCTAATTTCCCCAACTACCCCATCCAAATTTGTAGTGAAGTTCCGTAGTAGAATCAGGACTTCTCAAATCGAGATGAGTACGACACTAACGAAATACTCGTGCTACCTCATTAACAAGTGATGTGTACCAGGATTGCTTTTGAAATCTTTAGGTTATTTATATTAACATTGTGTTGAATATACATTGTAAAGTCGACTTAGTTCTCAACCCACATTCCTAGACAAAATGCACTTTGTTATACGGAAGTACCATTGGAAACCCTGTTCAATTCATTTCCTTTCTCATTATGGTTAAGCTGAGAAATTGACACAAGTTTAATTTTAAGAATTTTCAACCTTTATTTCCGGAAATGAAGCTCGGATTTTAACATTTTGTCATTGTAAATTAAGGCTTGAAATAACCAGGAAAATGTGCCAATTTGCTCTGATGGGACAACCAGACCTTTCGTTTGAATCTAAGTAAATCGGTTCCGCCATTTATGAGAAATCGATTTTCAATAAAAACAAGAACCGGAAACCGATATTTTTCCAGTATCTGTTGATTTGATCCTCAACTAGCATTACCTTCAAATTGAGATTGTTCTTAGCACTGTTTCGAAGCATTTTGACGTCCTTTGTCTTCTCATTTACAGCCACTGATTAAAATTTTCTAACTCTTCACCTTGTATTCCCAGAAATCGCCTCCGGATAAAATGTATCAAACTATGGGACTGTAACACCTTTTAATTGTATCTAAGCTGATGAAAATGGGTTCAGTCATCCCTGAATTTTTGATCACTATTTCCCAGTACTTCCGGAACCGAAATCCGGGATTCGGTTAGACCGAAATAAAGTTAATTCTTTTAGCAAACTAAAATAACTCGTTGACCAGTTTCAAACAATTCGCTTCTCTTAACATTGCCTTTTATATTAACAAACACTAAAAAATTATTTTTTCCTTTCTCATATAGAAAAGTCTCTGTCTCTGTGTGTGTCTGTGTGATAAATATTGTCACTCACTTTTCTCGGAGATGGCTCAACCGATTTTCACAAACTTAGTTTTAAATGAAAGGTCTCCATAAAAAATTCCTGAATGTCATTTGGATCCGACTTCCGTTTCCGGAACTACAGGATGATATGCCCCAAAATTGTGAAAACAATGTCACTCACTATTCTCGGAGATGGCAGAACCGATTTTCACAAACTTAGATTCAAATTAAAGGTCTCATGATTCCATGCAAAGTTTCACAATTTCATTTGGATCCAACTTCCGGTTCCGGAATTACAGGGTGATATGCACTAAAAAATGTTGAGATAATGCTTTAAAAATGTGAAAAAAAAGTCACTCACTTTTCTCGGAGATGTCTAAACCGATTTTCACAAATTTAGATTCAAATAAAAAGTGTTATGGTCTCATACAAATTTCCGAAATTTCGTTTGGATAAAACTTCCGGTTCCGGAATTACAGGGTGTTATGCACCAAAAATGTGAAAATAATGTCACTCACTTTTCTCGGAGATTGTTGAACCGATTTCCACAAACTTCCAATTTCATTCGGCTTAAGCCCCTGCTTCCGGAGGTAGGGTGCTTAGTGTAAAAATGACAGTTTCAAGAATTTTTTTTCTCATAAGCAAATTTTATTCAAGCTTGACTACACGACTAGTACATTTTCTTCCAAAATTTCAATCTTCATAGAGAATCGTAAATAAATTGGTAGGTCATATTAGTGTATGGTTGAATGAACCGAATGTTACTATGCCGATATCCAGCTTTTGGTTGCGGAAGTACTAACAATATGTAATAAAATGTAGCTCACTTCACTTTCTCACACATAATTGAATAGATTATCACTAATTGAAATTCAAAAGTAGTAGCAGTATTATGCAACAGAAATCTTCAAAACTATTTTCTAAACTTTTTTATATTGTAGTATTTCGGGGAATTTCTGCTGTAATATACAGAAGAAAATAAAAATGAGAAAGGCATCTTTACACCACTAGGTGGATATAAACAGATTTTACATGATTCAACTTGTGACTCCACAATCGGAAGCCCAATCTGAATATAACTCAGGATAATTTTATGGGATCTGAACACATCTGAATTTGTGAAAAACGTTTCACTTTTCTTCAAGAAAAGCGAGAGATCGATTTATATTCTTCAACGCATCTCGGAAGTCGAATCCAAGTTTGTGAAAAGCGGTTTAGCCATCACTGAGAGAATTGAGTGATATTGTTTGCCAGAACACTCACATCAATACTCACATGCCAATATTTTGCGAACATGATGAACTAATTCGAATGGTATGAGAGAAAAAAAACATTCTTAACATTGCAATTTTTGCTCTAATCATTCTGTAATTCTGGGACCGTTTTCGAGAAAAAATTTCTCTTGCTTTTATGGGAATCAGTTCAGTCATCTTTGAGAAAAGTGAATTCTATTACAGGGTCCGGCACTCGAAGTCTAACCAATTAAAAAGGCCATAAATTCAGTTTGGAAAATTACTTTTACTTAATTCAAAGTACAAAATGTGTAAAAGTAATACAAAATTCAGAATCAATTCACTTTTGCTCGATATGACCACCTTTTGCCTTGACTTGATGACTTGAGAGAGCGAAGGAGTTGCTTCGTTTGGCCGAATGTGACTTGCAGGTATTTTGGCCCACACGCGGACAATAACTTTTTTCAGTGCCTCGAGACTGGTGTATCTTTTAGTTCGGACTTTGCTCTCAAAATGGCCCAAAGAGAATAATCCATTGGATTCGCATCTGGTGAATTCGAGAGCCATTGTGTGGACGTGATGATGTTCGGAACGTTGTTTTTCAGCCATTCTTGGTTCACTCGAGCTTTGTGAGACGGTGCCGAGTCCTGCTGAAACGTCCATGGTCTGCCACCGAGATGTTTGTCTGCCCACGGCTTTAAAGCAACCTCCAGAATACTTTCCCGATAATATGTCGCATTTACCTTGACGCCAGGCTCGATGAAAACGATTGGAGAGCGCCCATCTGCGGTTACAGCGGCCCAAACCATTATCTGTTGCGGGTGCTGCCTCCTGGTGGCCAATCGATGACTTAAATTCTCGTATGAACGGTCGGTCAAGTAAACCCTATCGTTTTGAGAGTTTATGAATTGCTCAATTGGAAAAATTTTCTCGTCAGAAAATACAATATTCGGAAATTGACCGCTTTCGGCCAAACGAAGCAACTCCTTCGCTCTCTCAAGTCATCAAGTCAAGGCAAAAGGTGGTCATATCGAGCAAAAGTGAATTGATTCTGAATTTTGTATTATTTTTACACATTCTGTACTTTGAATTAAGTAAAAGTAATTTTCCAAACTGAATTTATGGCCTTTTTAATTGGTTACACTTCGAGTGCCGGACCCTGTATTTCCAATGTTTAATACATATCACCTTGTAGTTCCTCGAAATAAGAAATTTCATTTCCAAATTAAATCCGAGAGTTTTGTATGAGACCGTAAGATCATTAGAATTCAAATTTGTAAACATTGGTTCAGCTATTTCCGAAAGAATTTACTGATATTATTTTTCACGCAGATATTTTATCAACCAAACCAAGATTCTGAAGAAGGTCCTTACATTCTTGACGATCAGTGAGAAGTAAATGTCCATGCCGGTGCTCTTTCTCTTTTGGAGCTTGTGATGAACGTGAGGATATACAAAACGATGTGCTGACAGGAAGTTGTTGTCTTCGACAAGAAATTACACACGAAGAAGAAAGTTGATATCTGTGCCCATTATGGCAAAAGATCACAGGAGTGGTCTGTCTACTCCAGTGATCTCTTGTCATAATGGGCAAAAATATCAACTTTCTTCTTCAATTTTTGAAGAACCGAAAACTATAAACTCTTCCTGTCGCAATTCCGAATTATTTTGGTAGAAGACTTAAAAAATATTGGGTTTTAGAAAACTTTGTTCTGTTCAATTATATTTGAGTTTTTGCCTTTCTCATATAGAAAGGTTATGTAATCACTGTGAAAACCGACTTTTGAACCGAGGCCCGGACGGCCGAGTGTCATATACCATTCGACTCAGTTTGTCGAGTACGCAAAATGTCTGTATGTGTGTGTATGTATGTATGTAACATTAGTTTTGCCCTCACTGTTCTCGGAGAACCGATTTTCATGTAATTAGATTCAAATGAAAGGTCTTGTAACCCCACACAAAATTCCTGAATTTTATTCGAATCTGCCTTCCGGTTCCGGAATTACAGGGTGATAGGTGCAAAAATAAAAATGAAAATAAGTGCATTTACTTTTCTCAGAGGCGGCTAAACCGATTCTCACAAACCTAGATTCAAATGAAAAGTATAATTATCCTATACAAAGTTCCTGAATTTTGTTTTGATTTATTTTGATCTTCCGGTTCCGGAGTTACAGGGTGATTAGTGAAAAATTCTTATTCCAAATTACTTCCTCACTTTTCTCAGAGATGGCGTGACCGATTTCAACAAACTTAAAATCAAATTAATGGTCTCATTGTCTATATAAAACTTCCAAATTTCATCCGGATCTGACTTCCGGTTCCGGAATTATATGGTGAAGTGTTTTAAAAATTGAAAGTTGAAGCGGTGAAACAAAACATTTAACAAAAGTTCTTAATTTGCCTCGAAACTATTCCAATCGATAGCCATTGTCAATAGACAACCAAACAACTCGATTCCGGCTATGCTGGTTCTCGTTTTCTGATTCCGGAAGTACCGGAAATAAAAAGTAAAATAATTCTTGAACTTGCCTCAAAACTTTTCCAACCGGTAGTCATTATCAGTAGACGGCCAAACATTAATTTGGCTTTTCTTGTTCTTCGATTTTTTATGAACAACCGAACATTGTAGCCATAGACTCCAAAATGGATCCCAATCGCTTTTTTCGAACCAACTTCGCTTATACCGGTTCCCAGATTCCGGGTTCGGAAGTACCTCTTTTCGTTTCCTCAGAGATGGCACAACCGACCTGAGTACTGTTTCACTCTGTAGGTTATTTTAGTTTATGAACAATATGAGAATATGTGAGATATGAGAAGGGCATCATTACACTACTAGGTGGATTAAAACAGGTTTTTTGTATATCCATTAGACATTATTTAAGATTAGCCTCTGAAACACGATCACTAGTAGGCCCATATTAATAATTGTATACCACTATTACTAGGCCACTGATAAATTAGATGACACGTTGCTACCTTGCTGATCCAAATAATTCATGATCCGAAAAATCCATAATTTCATCTATATATTACTGCTAAATACTAAATTTACGGACAACCAAAAAAAAAACGAATATAAACGGGATTAGGATTACAATTTACCACACCAATCAAACAAATGTCAAAAGTTTGGAGCAACGAACTATATATTTAAAAGAATTAAAATATGTTGATTAAGGATTCAATCAATTATTAGATCACGAATAGGTCGCCTGTTCACTCTCAATGAAAAATAAAGTAAGCCAGGTGATAAATTGAACATTGTATTTTTTTATATTTTCAACTCGATCTCCATCAAGTGGCTGCACTATTTTCCATGCGGAACTGTTACCGTTCGTCTCGGCGCTTCGAAAACACTTCAACCCAACGCAATCCACAGCTTTCAGTACCCATTACTCACCAAACTCATCACAAACTCACTCTCTTGAAGCTCACTCGCTTGAGTTATGGCTGTGAATTGAATAAAATATTTTCCATTTAATTGAACTTAATAAATCATTTCGACTCTGCGCTGGTCTGAAATTTTTCGTTCTATTCCATTCTTATGCCTGAACTATATTTTTCTGGAATCGTTTGTTCGTTATATAATTTTTTGTCGTTCTCCTTTTTCACAGTTCCAGTTTATCGTTGCTTTTCGGTTCGGTCGGATTTTATTCAAATTTTTTGGCGCAAATCGCATTGAACGAACCAGTCGTGGAATCGGTGCTCGAAGTCATTGGCTCAATCCACCTACGGTTTTTGTGACATTTGCTAGTGTCTCGATATTTGTACCTTCAATACTGAATGTGAAAAAGTAATTGTGGTAAAGTAAAAAACTGCATACATTTGAGCTTCCAATGTCGCATTTCAATCATTCTTGCATAAAAAGCAGCTTATCGGGTACGCTGACGATGATTGTCATCATAATCATTTTCTCATAAAGTTCAACGATGTAAAGTGAAGGATGTGCATGAAAACATTATTCTCCCTCGTCACTCGTCACTTGGAAATTTTCGATAGCTATGCCGCTAATTCAAACTTTTTTACAAAGGTATTCTATTTTTCCTGAATAAATATTTCTCAGTAACACAAATGCTCGAAAAAACATCAAATTTTTTCGTTGGGGTTTTCAAAGGCACAATTTCAATGAAACGATTCGGATTACACTTAAAATCCTTGCTGGTTGAATTTCGATTATTCAATGGGCTCAGCGCCACCGGACCAGAAACACTGTACAAGGTAAACTGTCTCACAGCACTTGCACAATGCGGTGCGAACGTTCTTAACAGCATCCCGTGAAACTGAGATACTATCACACGAAATTGTTTACCGATGAAATTACCAAGAAAACGTTTTAATTACGTTTCAAGAAAACTGCCAATATCCAATTGCTCTAGGGTGTTACCTGAGTGGATTGCTTTGCAGATAAGTGTTATTGCAGCTTGTTTAACAATTGACTGGACTCGCTGAACGACTAGTCCTCTTTTTTTTCTCCAAGTGCCGCTGTGCCAGGACAACGTGGAAGACCGCAGGAATTTATCATCTCACTAATCAAGCTTTCCATGGCTGCGGCGACTCGGACTGGTACGTTCGTGGTGCTTGTTCGTTGTTGCAGAAAAAGTCAATTCACACGTTTTTCATTTCTCCTGCGTTTCGCTTGTAAGCCGCAAGCACCTTATGAGAAATAAATTTACATTAACTAAGAAGTGGAATCGTGTAATCAGAAAAGGCTACAACCCGAAGCCAATGTCAAAAAGGTACTCATGCCGTTTTTTTCTATGCCTTGTTAGAACAGATTGGGTCCAGTGCTGACTTTTGAAACCATTGTCGCTGTGGAAAAATGGATACCCCACTTGCTTATGCTTTATAGCACACGCGACCATAACTCTTGATTATAGTAAATTACTCTAACTTTTATGTTTTATTCATGTTCCCTTTCATGTTTACGGCTACTACTCGCTAATTATGATTGCACTCCCGATCTCATAAACAAAAATTTATAATTAAAGCAATGAAATCTAGACAGCAAAAACATCGGGATGCTGTCTCTTAAAGTGACTCCAGTTCAGACATACCATCGTTGCGTTTCGCTTTGACAGGTGAAAAATGCCCTTTTAATGTTCTCAGCGTTCATCACCCACGATAGTCCCTGATTTTAAATTTAATTTTTCGCACTAGCCCTGTGGTCACCAACAGAGAGGATGGAAATTAAGTATTCACGGATGAATGGGGGGTTTGGGTGATTTTCTTCGTGATATACGAAAACGGCAGATGAGATTCTAACGCCCTTGCGAGGCGGATGTTGTTTGCTATCGTTGAGTAAAACTCCAGAATAGACGATTCAGAAAAAAAAACTGGAACAAATTCCTTCAGCATTAGAAAATACGCTGTCTTGTGCGGGAATGATAGAAAAGGAGAAGAAAAATGTTTGCAGAAAAATATAGAATCTATCTTTTTACCGTAAGATGCAATACATCACGTTGATTTACGATCACAGATACGACAGCTTAAATTGCATCTCACACCATCCAAAAAATGAAATTAAACTCTCCCCTAGTCAAAAACTAAGAAGCACGATACTGGGCGAAGAATGTGGCGAGTCGCTAGCTCTCACTGTTCGTATAGAGGCGTAGGAGAAAGTGACGAGAATGTCTTCTCATCGTTTCGCCGATTTTTTTCTCGACTGGAAGAATGTCACAAGAGAGTTCTTCGAACCAGCCGAGGTGTGAGATTTCCCCAGAGTTCCAAATATCATCGGTAATGTTAGCATTTTGTTTGGCAGTGGCAGAAGTTTCTCTCTTTATCATCCACCTCAGAGAGGGTTTAGCGATAGTGGTCGAAATACGATGCAAGCCGAAGTACACTGGATAGTTTATTTAATAAATCAATGCAACTGATTCGGAATGAATTGTGGATTTTCTAGAAACCTAAAAATGTTTCTACACACCAAAAAAATCTGAATAATACAGGTGACTTAATTCCTCATACGATGTAATTCATAAAGATCTAATTCGTCAAATGACTGAAAATTTCATTTGTATTGACTTAATGTTAGATTAGCTTGAATTTTACTGGTTTCGACTGTAACTTGCATTCTGCTAGCAGGTGCGACTGTATGAATTTAAATGCACCTTTTACCAACCAAGCAGATGCATGCTTCTGTGGCTCAGTCGATTAACAGACGTACATGCGATCCAATGATTCTCGGTTCAAGTCGCGGCGGTTGCTATCAGTATTCTTTTTTTATTTCCACGAATTTCATGTCATGGAGTTTTAAACACAATATTAAATGTTCTTCCACGTGAATTTGCGTGAACTGCGACGCTCCATTTATGTGCATCTAATAAGATGTAAAATCACAGGGATTTTTTTAAGTGTGTGGATATCACTTCTGGTTCCGGGTTAAGGTGGTATAACCAACAAAACGCTCCGATATTTACAAACAAGAGGCCCAAATAAAAGGTGCCTGAATAAAAATCTTCTAATTTCGGTTCAAAACTATTTCTATTTTTAAGTTTTGCTAGTTTACGTTCGAACAAACTTTCCTGTTACTATTCAATGAGCAGTTTTTTAGGAACATCATAGATTGATTGCTGAGAATACAAATCACAGAAAGGCTTCATTGCACCACTAGGTTGATTCAAACAGGTTTTTCAAATCAAGCAATACTTCCAATATATTTAGTGATCAATATGTGTCGTCTTCGAGTTTTACACTTGACGCTATGTAATTGAAAATTAGTATACCCATTATACTCTGGCCCATATTTTCCATTTAATACCTTCCATAAATTTTATCCAGGAAAAAAATACCTGATTCCAGATACATGTATGTATTCTGTTGAGTTGTCGATAATTAGTGTTATGCTGTTCATACTTGCCTATCAGCACGCCCAGAGAAAGTCGTGTAAATTTATGTCTTCTGAGACCGACATATACAAGCGTCAAAAAGACTCATTTTTTAAGTAGATCCAAAACATATTTCATGCATTTTGACATATTTTCAAGTGCTGAAGCATGTAAATTTACACGTCTGCTTTAAAAGTAGTGTATGTTCGACACATATGTAAATCATTCTTGTAAAAAAATTAGTCATTTTACAAATTACTTTCTTATGATTTGAGTCATACGCGGATTTACGTCATCGGTACATAGTTCGAAAAATTCTTGTGATTATACATATTATCAGATGCACATAAAATGGAGCGTCATATTTTACACAAATTTATATTCAAGAAGATGAAAAATTGTGTGATTTGAAAATTACATAGCTTTAAAACGAATGGAATAAAAATCAAATGATCGACAGCAACAACGCGACCTGAACCGAAAAACAACATTAGATGACAAAGCTCATCAGTTAGTCGACTGAGCCACAGAAGCACATATCTGCTTGGCTGGTAAATCGTGCATATGAATTCATACAGTCTCACTTGTAGAATTGTGTCACCTGTAAAATTCATAATTTCTTTCTGTGCATTTGATCCTCGATTGTCCACAGCTTGACAAAATTGGTTAAGCCATTCCCGAAACAATAGAACTGGTTAAAAAGGGCGTTTTGTTTGTTATGCCATTTATACCATTATCTCCATCCATCCATTTGATCTTCGAACCTGTTTCATAGGCCAACGGTATCAGTATTCAAATGAGCTTGAATGTGTTGTAATCGGTTTAATCATCTCCGAGAAGATTGAGCAGAGAAAAAAGAACGTTTTATCGGTTACGTCATTTATACCATTTGATCTTTAAACTCGATTCGAAACCAAAAAGTATCTTTGATACGAGCATAAGCTTGATAAAAGCGGCTAAAAATAGATATATTTGGTCTCATCTTGTGAACATCATATGAAAAGTCAAGGCCTTAGAACAATAACAATAATGCGCTTGTGGCAGTTGTTATTGCGAATTAGTTTCTTGGATTCAAACCACAAAATTTACTCTCAGCTACCATGTGCTTTGTCTGAAATTAGAATATACAGTTACGTAAGATGGTAATTTACTCTTGTTTAACAGAGAATAATGAATTTAGGATTTGTTTTTGAAAAAAGAACTATATAGTTAGTCTTACCCTCGAGCTGCTTTTCTTAAAAAACAGATAAGCCTTTTCCACTGCTCAGTAATCAATGACAATTAATGGGGAACGGATACAGCGTGATGGATATGTTGATGCCCTTCACGTAGTGTGCCAGGGTTCGATTCTTATACTTACCCAGGTAGAAGTTTTTCTCATACGAGAGGCTAATGTTCGAAAGGTCAACATCTATAAATAAAACCAAAAAATAAACGCGATTAATATCAAAGTAAGATAGCTAATTAGCGGTATTTGGAATATATGATTAGATTATTGATTCGCACATAGTAAAAAATTATTAAAATTTACATCCTGTAAATCGATTGAAGTAAGACTGCAGCATCGTTTCACTGACGAAAAATGAAAATATTTTCGACTTTCAACGCGGGTACCGCAGCAACATAACATAGATTCTGTATTGCATAACAGCTTTTTATTCGTTTTCTGTCGCACACCTAAATTTTCTTCTTCTGATGGTTGATATATTTCTTATACATTTTAATGGGCGTCCCGTTCTCTCAGTACTCTTGATTTTGATTGTGTAGGTATATGCTTAAATGTGGGTGGGTTTTTGGTTGATACTCATCCTTTCCGTTGTACAGTGACACCGGTACTGGTCGGTGATATATGGCAAATTAAGGAAAGAAGACAGTTTGGGAAACATTTTGCTCAAGAGCTTCTGGCTTCCGAGGGTACATAGCTGAAAGTCGAGCTATACGCACAACTTCTTTTCTTTTGGTCGAAGCCAACATGAAAAATTGCTCTTTGGGGAGCAACACAGAAAACAAACTTGAGTTTTTTTTATTCTCAATGTGATACACAACCCCCGGACTTGTGAATTGTCACCCATTTTATACTAAGTGTAGTGCGTCTTTTCTAGTAGCTCATATTGGTAGTCTTCATTGGTAAAATGTGATTCTTAATTTATATTTGATTAACGAGCTGCGAGATGGAAGCCATTTAGACGCCACATTGTTTGTTTAAATGTTTTACAAGGATTTGCCGCTGAACATAAATCTAACACTCGAGAAGTTAGCGGGGAATAAAATGGAAAATGATACATGAACCTCACCCAATTTGATCACGAGAAAAAATTAATACCACGCAATATGTTACCACTGGTGAAGCGGCAGCGTTGCTGGAAAAGAGTTACCACTAGAGTAGTTAAAAGTGTCTGAACATTTTACTTCCCCTAGGAAGGCGGCTGTAGACCGTATAATCCATATAAATAAGAGATAAATTATGTAAAAACGGTTCTCTCCTCCAACTTTCCTCTGAAAACGGGACTCACACCGAATAATAATTTTAAATTGCCATAAATCATAAGAACAAAACACCAGCTGCTAACACATAATTTTCCTATTTTTCCTCCTGCTTGATCTCAATTTCCTTGTACCACACTCCACCACAGCTTCCATCAAAACCACTACTATTTTACCGTTTCTCTGCAATAGGATATGTTTTATGCATAAATTTAGAACATTTCCAACATTTTCCTACGGCGAAGAAATTCAGGAACGTGCCCTCGGAAAGGTTACGAGCCCCTGTGATACCAAAATGCGAGCAGGAAGCATGACAGGAGGTAAGAGGGAACACGTGTGCGTGTGATCTAGTTTAATTTTTCCAACTCGCACACATTTTCCGCCCCATTTGAAAACTACAATATAATGGCGTGTTGGTTGCTAGAGGGATACCGATGATGCAACCGAATCGAAACAAATGAAGTATCTTGCAGTGCCAAACGAGAGTTCCAAAGCCATAATTTATTCTTGCTGACAAAACATTCTAGCTTTCGAGGGTGAGAGGATTTCCAAGTGACCCGAGTGAACACTTTTGGTATCATTTCCAAATCGCTGAATAGTCGATAAATAGTTTCGTACATACTCTACAAATTTGTCTTGTGTTTTTCATGTACATTCAAGAGAATTGATAATATGAGGTTTCACCAGTCGCCCGCGAGCTAAATGTCATGCCCTTCCCGGGAAAATCTCATTTCACCATTGCCCGGTTATGTAGCACGACTACTGCGTGAGTGTATAAACGCGTGTGTGCGTATTTTCGGCAAATGGTGATACCATAAATCAACCGAGTCATTCATTTTTCATGCCTCCGCTGTCCGGGATAAATCGATTTATGAACATTACACTGTTATTTATGATTTCGGAAATAAATTTCTCAAAATAAAAATACACAAACAGCAGAAATTGGCATTCCGGAACTTGAGACTGAGTTTCGTTTTGAGAAGATTTTCAGAATTTATTTGTTTTCAATTCCTCGTAAAAACTGGAGTTAGAGAAATGGTAAAATAAAACAAAATAAGAATACTAACATTCGGTTGAAATAAAATAATAGAAGTTTGCACATAAGCTGAAAATCTAAGTATAGTTTTTTGTGTATCTGAAACGTCTACTGCAAAACCTCAAATAATATTTCTCTTCTACACCTTTCTTATCCACATTAGCGTGATGAAGTGCGCAAACAGATTAATTGATAGGAAACATGAGCATAAGAAAGCATGCTAAATGTTCAGTTGAAAAGAAAAAGCAAATACAAGGCAGTATTTAATTTACATTTAAAGAAGTGACTTCCAAAGCAAGCCGATTCAGTCAGTGTGTTGAAACAAGGAGTGAACAGCCGTGTAGAAATCTCGTGATGGTCAACTTGCGCATTCGAATGCGATAACACAACATTAAAGGAACTAACAAAGTGCTGATTCGAAAGAATCTTTCGAAGATTTAATTACGTATGCGAAACGTTAAAAGACGACTAAAGTGAGAAAAAATAATTAATTCAAATTTTGCCGGTATGGTCATAATCTTCTTCACGAGTAGTTGCATTTTTGCAACATGTTAACTTGTTTACGATATTTATTTTTTATTCTGTATTATTTTGAATCCAGCTGTCGAATCTGGTTAGAAAATGATATGATCATCTATCGAACTTCGTTTGAGTTATGAATAATGCGGTGACGATTAAAATTGAAATTACAAATTACAAACACGCTCCAAAATTTCACCCCTTCTGCAACTAGTACATTGTTATGTATTGACGAGTTTTAATAGTAGGTTGTATGTTGCTCTTCATTTGGTAAATAAAAACATAGGGGTGTCAATCCATGTCCGCTGGGAAACCACAGGAAGACTTCCCCATTCATCGGCGTTATTTCGGTTTGCAAAGAAATGTATTCGGGTCATGGTCCACAAAGAGAACGAAAGCTTTCAATTAATAATTATTCATGACAGAATTTATCATACCATAGCTGTTCAAATCATTACTCCATATTAGAAATTCATTTGTAGAATATTAAAATATTATTTTAACAAAAAAAGTTTTTCGACGCATGGATTTATGTGATCAATAAAGATTTAGAGGAACAATAAAAACTTCAAGTTCAAGACACTATTCATTTCTTGATCGAAACCAAAGGAATTTACATCAATTACTTAAACTAACTGAATAAAAAAAATTATCACTCGAATAATCGCCTCGTTGTTACTACAAAGCCATTCATAAAGAAAAAAAGGAAATCAAAAGCAAAAATCTCCGGTCCGACCGCTCAAAATTTTATCGAAAATTTCCTACCATCTGTATTTATCATTTCACATGAACTTAAAAAAAAAGAAAGTAATAATGGATGATAAGGGATAAAACATTATTGTTATTATCAGTATTGGTTTATTTATACCCGGCTTTAACCTAGTTGCGGTCGTTCGCCGGGTAAAAATAAAACATAAATTGTACACGTTTAGAAGCTCATGTAAGTTAATTTGAATTAAAAGACCATTGCGAAAGTATAAACAAACTTCCATAAGTTTGTGAATACAATTATATATTTATTTTACTAAAGTGGAGGATATGAACCCAAGCTATTCCATTAAGACATCAGTTGGACACTGGAAGAAGCAGATATCCTAAAATTATTTCCCTCGTTTTTTTTTCTACGCCTGCTGCACGAAATAGCAGCTTGAAAAAAATGTGCATAAAACATTAAATTTAAAAATAATGTGTTTCGCTATACAGATATATACTTGAACAGTTCTGTTCTGCATCCCGCATCCAACTGCCATGGAGCGGACCATACAATACAAACGAAAATCTTCTTTGGCTTCTCTGGCTCCCATCACTTGGTTTCGACATCATTTGGGTTTATAATATTTTCATTTCATTTATGGCTAATGTCTTAATTTTTTCTCGCTCACACTCTTCCACAGGCTTTGCGCGGTCGCTTCTGGCCCCCGGCTAGGCGCAGGGAGAAAAAATCATCATATATTTTATTGATTTATTACATTGTTAATATTTTGTGTTCATAATTTTGCGCTTGTTGGCTGCCTTTAAACATTTGAAGATATCACTGGATCTGCTCTTTGTTGTACTTCCCATTACCGCAAGATGATCCCACAAACTTCGACGACGAGGTAGGTTTTAAGAATAAATATATAATAATTCAATCTGAGGATAGAGATTTTTTTCAACAAAATTATTAGAAACTCAATATTCATGCTAGTGAAATAGTAGCAATCACCGTAAATGATTCGGTAATCATATTTCGTAGTAGAAGTTACGTAAATCGAGCAACATGCACACAACAGAAACCCCGTCGGCCACTATCGTTTTCGCGTGAATCGAAAAATTCAACCGTTTTTAGTTCCTCTGATGAAACGATTCCCGTCAACTCTCTGTACAATAAAGCAATTCGCTCAACTCGTCTTCCCTAGGGCAATCACAGTCAGGAACTGTGGGTGTAACTATCTTAAAAATATTCAAATTTTGAAAAACACAATTTGGATACTGCAAAATTAAGTACGATTTCAAATTAAGTCAGTATTTTGAAGAAAATAAAAATGCTCGTCACATAAATTTACACTTAATAGCAGATTTTACACATTTGCAAATCATCAGCGCCCACTGTTCTCGTGGCGCGTATTTCCCCTAGGTGCGCACATTGACTTTGTTCGTACGGTCGATTTTACTGCCGCTCGTACACATTTCACACTCTCGCGCAATGAAAATCACTCTTTCGCCAAAACAAAAGCTCTACCGAACCTGGGCCATCGGTTCGGTTCCCAAGTAGAACACTGTTGCGATGCAAAACCTACCCAACATCGCTGGAGACGAGATCCTACTGCCCAATATAGCACCCTCAAGAACTCACTCCCTGGTTTTATCCCAGCCAAAGTCACTCAAATTCAAACGAGAGCTTCATCGAGTAATAAATAACGATGTTATATAGGAGATTGCCTAGAGAAACAAAATAAAACTACAATATCTCACTCGCACGTATCATCCATCTTCCTGAGGCACTTTTTCCCTTTCCGTTACTCAGCTCTCCTATAATGGTTTATGCGATTTGCCCCTCCTATTTGTTGTCTTTTTTGCACTGACATCGGATCCGAGTTACTTTGGTAGTAGTGAGAGTACAATGAGAACATTTTTCCGATTGTTGCTTAAACTCAACGGTTTCTGGCAATAATGGGTGAAGGGGGCCATTGAGCATATGATTTTATGTTTCACGTCCGGGCTACCAGAACACACTCAAGAGATCTCAATAGAGAGTCCGAGCGTAAGTGAGTTGATGTTGGGAAGGCTCGTATTTTATGCTTTTGGTTTGTCTGTTTCGTTCCTACCACCTATTGAGTTATGTGGAACTTTCATGCTCTGCAGTCCTATAATGTCGTATTTTACTCAAAACTGAGAGCCAACAACCAACTTTGTGAGTTACCCACCAACACCAAGAGTGCATCAAAGGTGGTTGAGATTCTCATAATAAATTTCAAATTCGTTGGAAGCGAAATATACTTTACGACCGTTGTACACACACAAGCCGGTATGAAACGTAAGGACCGCTTCTCCCTCTAGCGCGTTGCCGAGACTTCGCACGAATTACATTTATCTCTTTTTATCGTAATTGATTGTTATTGTTGTTTCACGCGGACGTCACTCGGTAGTTTATGTGCGAGAATCCTCTCAAGATCTACAGCCTAGTGCATCGGAAGAGGGTGGGAGTGCGTTCAGTATGATTGCGAGGGGATCAAAGCGGGGTAGCGCCCGTGTGTCCAATCTCATCGTCGTATTTTATTGCTACAGGGATTCTCCGGCTTCACATGTGAGCTCTCGGCTGTTCGCACACAATTCACCAGAGTGAACAGCAGAGAAATCGTATTTTATGGTTTTAGTTTGATAGAAATCGTAAAGAAATAAACATCAATTAGAAAAGCATAAAGAAACACAATAAAAGTACACAGTAGAGAGGCTGTCGCATTTGGATTTTCTACTCTCCGTAGACTTGTCGATTGTTGCGTTTTACTCCTCAAAAGACGATACAGTAAACCGAAAGGATAGACAATCATAACAAATCGTAAAATTTTATAGTTATTGTAATTTACGAGGTGTTTACGACGCCGGGTTTTAATGCCTAATCGCCACCAACAGGCCAGTTCGGGGTCAGACTAATTGTTTGCCGTTAGGCCACGTGGAACTGTACTCACCGCAAGCGGTTCTATTTGCAACGCGATAAGCGTGTGAAACTTATATGGTTTGACTTTTGCGGCGAAAAAAAGGAAGAAGTGCGAGCAAGTGTTTATCAGTGAATGCAAGTTTAGATAAAAGTAAGTGTTCCCGAAAAAAAGCCCAAATCGTCAAAAAAATATATTTAGCAAAATACCAGGAAGAAAGTGTGCAATCGTTTATTTTTTATTCTGAGAGTTTATTATGTTTTTGTGTTCTTCAGTTTTATGCAGCCAATAATCTACAAATATAAGATGCAAGATTAAAAAATGAGTGACCAAGTTGAATCATAAATATTGTATGAAGTAACTATAGTTAAAAGTGTAAAATATAGTGTTAAATGTTACTATACATCATCGTTGAATTTGGACTTATTCATTAAGAATAATCCAAATTTACACAAGTAGCTGTAATAATTATCCACGTACATCTAGTTGGTAAGTATTCTTTCAATATCGTCCAAAATGCTTTCCGACGGTTGTCGTATGTCATTATTGTTTAATCGGTGATTTATACTTTTCTGTTATTAAAAACTAAAACAAATAAATGAGTTGATTTTTTAATTCACCTATAAATTAAAAAATAAACCTATAAAGTCAACTTACGTCATTGCGATTTCTAGATTACAAACCGAGTCGCAGTGTCATTTTTTTACCATGCCCGTAGATCCTAGGAATGCTATATCTGCTGAAACCAATCTTTTAAGTACATCAGCAAAAGAAATTGTCATTCCATTTGACATTAATTATAATCAAAGCCACTATCTAATTGGTATGCAGAAGATGCATTTTACTCATTGCGATTGTCTTAATAAGTGACAGAAATCTGTTCAAAATTGTTTATTATTACAGTATATTGTTTTAAATAAATAATGAATGGCTTGTTGATAGTCAACCCGGGTAACATTTATCACTTTCACACATCCGAGATGCGATTGTCCGAGGTTCAATATTTGATAAATACAATAAAGTCTTGGTGTTACATCCCTTTTTTACATTTCGACCATTCTTTCCAACAGATTTCGCTGCCGATTCTAGGTCTACATTGCACAAATAATATAAAATTCACTCTAGCAGTATAATAGTACTTAGTCTAAGCTCTAGTGAGATTAATTTGATGGTTAAGATATGTTCCCTTTTAAAATAAAAATCTGTACCCGGTGAATGCTGTGCGGACAACAAAACATCTTTGATAGAAGTGCATGAAAAAATGTACAAAAATATTGAATTCTATCAATAGCCTTTGCCGACGACGAATTAAATCGACGCATTTTATTTTTAATTCCAGTCAGTTTTTGTCGATTCGGGCTAAATATTCAAAATAAGTTTTTTTGGCTTCTAAATAATTTATTGATACTATTCCGAGCAGAAAGAAATTAGACCTGTTTGTCCAGTTGAAAGAGTTTCAAAAATCATGTCTTTTATATAATCGTGAAAAAAATAAAAGAAATTTTGCGGCATTCCAATGAAATTGCATATACCATTAATTTAAAAAACAAAAATTAGTTGTATGCTAAACTAAAAATTGAAAAAGTTTGTCAAAACAAATATATTTTCAGTTGTATTTTGTTTTTTGTTATTTTCAAAACCCAACTACGATTAACACAACAACAAATCTAAACTCCAAAAACTCATGACAAACAAATTTTTAAGTCTTTGGAAAATTAAATAAACATACCTGTGTTATGATAATTATCGCTGTTTACAAAGATAAGATAATCCTGGACTAGTAAATCAACCAATAATAGGCTTCTTCTTATTGTATTCGTTTATACGTATATCCGAAATTTTCATTTGCATTGAAATTATTTTTTATTTGCATTGAAATAAGAAAATTTCATAAATAATTTCAAATTGCTAGATACTTGATCTGAATCCGTTTTTGTTCTTATTATGATACAAAAATATGCAAGGTTTTGATTTGATATGTTCATGTTTGTAAATGAATGCGCTAGTTCAAAATCGAATCAAACGAAACCGGAATGTTCAATACTTTTGCTTGATTGCTTTTGGACACCTCGTGGTACCAAATTCCCAGTCTTTCTATCTCTAAAGCATCATTTGAGATGAATTGGTAACACTTTGGATTGAAATATTTTATAAACTTATATGGAAATTTCGGTTAAAAAAGTTTGAATTCAATCAGAACGTAAAAATATATTGCTTTAGATTGCTTTAGATGAAGAACCAATGACATCAACAAATTGTGTTAATTTTAATGTTAAAGACAACGAACGCTTTAAAATTCCAAAATTTTTTGAACACGAGGAATTGAAAAAGGTGCTTTCGTATCGTTTTATCACGGATGGTAAAAATTAAGTTTATTATGATAATTATGAAAAATACCAATCTGGTTGAGCAGTATGAAGCAAAATATTCACATAGAGGAGGTCATTCGCCACATACGTAGAGTTCACAAGGGTGGTATATACTATAAACTGCTTTCGTACAGTCTTGCTATCAAAGAACCATTATTTCGAACTCAATTAACTCGTTCGAAATGGGCATTGTAGACCAAACAACGAGTATATGGTAATATAATTAGGTACCTTCATTTTCTTCACGACAACTGGTTCGACCACATGTTGCGACTGCGATACAAAGATATTTGAATGACTCTGGATGGGAGATTCTGCCACATTCGTCTTATAGTTCCATTAGAAATTTGTTGAAAAATTGTGATTTCACTATGTTAGTCACCCTTATACTCTACCACAATGGTGACAAACAAAGTGCAACTATGAATCAATACTAATGGAAAAAATTGTATGATGTATCGTAAAACCATTTAAATATCATTCAATCGTTTGAAAGCTATTTTAACAACAATGAAATATGATTCGTTTACCCTAGCTAGCTAGCTTCACGAGGTACCATGCGTTTGCGTTTGAATATTACCAAACTTTTTTGAATGTTTCATATAAATATACTATTTTATATGCTTGGTATACTATATTAATGGTTTAATAAAATCAATTCCCGTACGCAATATCACCATTATTATCAAATTGCTAGCAAACTGCCCAATATTGATAATTTTCCTTATCATGTGATTTTCAAATGGTTCATATTTTTCATGAAGAGTTCATGAAGTTGTGCTCAGGCTGAGGTAAATTACTCTAATAGATTGTTAAAAAATGTTTGCTAAGAAACGGATAAAAGATTACTAGCTGTTTTCCTATTAAAAAACAATGGTTCAGGTTAAAGCTTTCACACACAGTTGCATCTAGCTAAAATTGATGTCTAAGCGCGCTGAACTTTCAACAAACAAATGGAGGCAACCGAAAAACCTAAAAATATTCATTCCACTTTAATCCATTACAGCCATCGTTTGATTAATGATTCCGATCCCCCACCAACTGTTTTTACCTTTCAAAATTATTCAAAAGAAACTATGTCTTTGAGTTACTATTTTTCATTTCTTCTACATTTGAGATAAATGATAGCAGAATAAATTATCACTGATACGATAATTTAAGCCATCCACTAAGCGCTCAACAAGATACAAGACAGGTGAGTCGAAGCAATCGCATCCGAGCTGGAATACGCAGATATACAACAAGTGTTCCTTGCAACATCGGAGCCACGCTAGAACACCAGCAATTATTTACAAGGACACTGACTGAAGTTGCATGCCATATCTCGCAAGAACTAGTGTCACAAGGTAATAAAGCAGGTTTATGACAATAATAAAATGACTGCAAAAATTTCAAACAGAGTTTTTCTTTCTTGTTACCACTGCCGCAGTCTTTTTTCTCTTGTCAGCATGGTTTCATACTATACGGTATTCGCCAAATTAAATAATAAACCATGTTCAAGGAAACAGTGTTCTATGTTAAAAAATGAACATTTAGACGCAACATTCAATCGAGTAGAACATTTTCTCAAGGGCTCTGGAAAGAAGAATAGAATAAAGCGCAAACAGGTTTTTTTTTGGGCGACTTACCTGAGAAAAATGGAATGTGGCGGAAAGCTGTGATACTCCCAAAATAGGGAATGAAAAGGAATGGTTTTAGCCTAAAACACGAACTTCGAGGTCAAGGCGGTGTTGTCGCTCTGTTGCTATCTGTTACCACTGAGGTGCGTCTTGTTTCCTTTTAAAAATTCTGGCGAAAACATTTTTTGTCTTCGTTCGTGTTCTTATTTTCCTCAGTCTTTGTCAGTCTCTTTTGAAATTCAGATTGTGTACGTCTCATCCGTCCGTGCTTCGCGAAGGTTGTCTAAATTTGCAATAAATCATACAATGTGTTATTATGTATGCAAGCTTTTTCTTTCTTTATAATCCTGTACAGACCGCGTTCCACAAAAAGATTGAGCAAAATAAGAAATTTAAAGGATATCCTTCCATAACACTGAAATTAATAAAATATAATAATAATGATAATAATAATGTTACAGAATGATTTATGCACAAGATTACAAATGTGTAGTGCAATTTGCAAAAATGAAACTCCAATCCCCAGCAAAAAGAGCACAAGTGTGGAAAAAAAGAATAAATACTCACACATGGAGGGTGACAGGTCCAAGTTTTTGCGCTATTTGTCTTCTACATGTACATACTCTGACGGAAAGAAGGTGCAAACCTGTAAAATAACCTGTTTTTGCCGTTGTTCTGGAGATTGCGTTGCTGATTTTTGTATAGCCTGTAGTGTCACGGACACGAGTAGTACGAATGGTTAAATTTCGATTGTTTTTTTTCAATTTATCCTGCTGATGGATTAAACAATACAAATAAGTGTAAATATTGTCGTTGACAAAAACGCAATCTCGCCTTAATCTATTTAAACGTTCAATTATAATCGACTGAAATAATTAGAATTTGGATAGCTCTTCTTGGAGATTTCTGGTTTTACTTCCAATAAATTAGGCATGTAGATCTTTAGATTTCAAACCTCACGTTAAGTTTTAGAGTCTAGTGAGTACAGTTTTCTTCAGTAACCGAGTGCAGAGTCTCAGGACAAATTCACTGAATGCTCAAATCCAGCATTCATTAAAACAACTGGAATGTACACAGAAAAATCTAACCCAACTAGTGGTGTACTGATGCCTTTCTCATATTATTCATTATCTCCTATATATTAAGCAGGATTTATCGAAATACTAAAAATTAAAAAAAAATTGAAACCAGTGTTCAAGACTTCTTTGGCACTAAACTAAATTTGACTAAACTAAATTAAGACTAAATTTGAGTTTTAATTAGTGAAAATTGATTCAATCATATATTTAAAGATATTGATCACAATTTCCGGTATTTACGGAACCGAAAGCTGGATACGGGTATAATAATATTTGGATCATCCAACCATCAAATAATGTCAAATAATATAAAGGACAAACTGAAAAAGTTTTTGACCAATTTCAAAGAATTTCTAAATTTTTTACACCTTTGAGTATCTATCTATAAACTACTATTGATTTGACTATAAACTAACATGACCTACAAATTGGAACAGTTTTGAGCACAACTAATCATGTCATCAAGATTATTTACGATTTTCAATGACGGTTCGAAATGTTAGAACCGGAAGTCGGTTCGAAATGTTAGCACCGGAAGTTGTACTTTGATATTTTTATGGGACTATCAGTGCTGTTAATTTGAGTTTATTTTATGAAAATCTGATGTGAGTTTATTTGGCAATATATTACCTTGATCTGAAAACAAGAGAAACTTAATAACCAATTGAAAAAATACTCATCGCATGGTTACTTATGAAAAAAAAATATTCTAGAAATTACCTCTAAGTCCCGGAACCGAAAGTTGGATACGAATAAAAATCGTTTCAGCCATCTTCGAGAAAAGTGACTGACATTATTTTCATTTTTTTGTGCAATCGGACCTTAATGAAATTTAGCCCATTCATTTGAATCTAAGCTTTTTCAACCGTCTCCGAGAAAATTGAAGTAATTTTGTGGTCAATTTCCCGCTCCAAATATAAGCATGAAAAATTATGTAAATTCACAAAATATTTTTATCTGTGTAGTTTGGCTCATTTTCATAGGATTTTTACTTTTTTAACTGAGAATCCTGAACGCAAAACCTCATATGTTAGTCCATTTAAGATATGTGAAGTCAATGCTCGACGTTTGGTGCGATCAGAGAGGTTTTTTTTTCTATTATGAACTGAGAAACGGTTAATACACACCAAATGATCGGTTTGAAACGAGAAATTCAGTTAAAACGACCAGAATTCGGCACGAGACAGAAGATAGTTCATGACAATGCTTCGTCTCACTCTCCTAAACTAACCTCGTAGCAAATTGAGCAGTTCGGATAGGATGTGCTATCTTATGTAGCCTACTTACCTAACCTAACTCCAAAAAATTATCATCCAATTTCCGTTGATGGGACTAAGGAGTGTATCGAACGTAGTTAGCAACATTGATTATTGAATATAAAAGCGAAAAAAACATATTTTGACATTAGTTTTCGATATATTATAGAAAAATTACATTTTTATGCATTTCACTGATTATATTGAAGAAAATCCTAGTTTCTGTGAAACGCTCGCACTTTTTACTTGACCTTCTTCATTAAATTCTGCACAGTTACTTCTCTGACTTTCCTGGTGGCAGCTGTCCAGTTTTTTTAACTCCTGCATGTTTTGGGACACTGTACCTTTCTTCCGAAAGTGCCGCTTGACAATTGCCCATTACCTTTCAATTGGCCGAAGATCCGGGCAGTTCGGTAGGTTGATATCCTTTTCCACGAATTGTACATTATTTTTTGACAACCACTGTAGAACGAAGTTGGCGTAGTGGGCTGAAGCCAAATCCGGCCAGAAGAGAGGAGGAGCCTTATGTTTTCTGTACAGTGGCAGCATTCTCTTCTTCAAACATTCTTCCCCGTACACCTTGCTTGCCAGAACAACACCTTCTGTCCAAACTTTTCCATCGCCACCGTGATGTCAGCGTCGTCCAGGTTCTGGTACACCGATTTCGTATAATATTGCGGTCCGGGCAGCGCTCGAGGGTTTTCCTTGGCGTAGGTTTCGTCGTCGATCAGGATGTATCCGTCTTTATTCTGTAGAATCCGGTTATACAGTTTTCGCGCTCTTGTTTTGGCCTGAACTTGCTGTACCAGGGACTTTTTCGGCACCTTCTGTTTCTTGTACGTTTTCAAGGACTTCCGAACTTTGATCCGTTGAATCATCCCGATTCTGGTGTTGAACTGCTTGGCCAAATCCTGCGTCGACGACGATGGGTTTTTCCTGATGTACTGAACCACTTTTAAGTCCCGGCCGGGCTGACTGGGACCCGTTTTCCTACCGGATCGGGACAAATCCTTCATGGAGAGGGTCTTACCGAACTTCTCGATAACATTTTTGACACTGGTGTGGTGCACTTTCTCCCGTTTTGCAATTTCGTTGTACGTGACACCACTTTCTGAGCACCAAGTGTGCAGAATTTTCTTTCGCGTTTCCGGATCAATTCGACTCATCATTGAAACGATAAACCGTACCGAAACCAATCGATTGTGCAGCTGTTATTGACATGTGAACAAACATGTCACCGTAAAACACGCAGCAAAAATTTAAGCCATTTCAGAGTAATAACTGTTTGAATGTTGCTAACTACTTATCGATACACTTCTTACTATCATTCTTCGACCTGATTAATTTACAAAGCAGACCCTTTCTGTGTTCAGATAAAAATAGTCAATTTCAACTTAAACTTTTTCATCATCGTGTACATAAAAACCAAACTACAATGAAAAGCCAAATTAGTAGGACAGAGTACGATCACGGAGACTGTACATGAGGATGCTGCCGTAGGCTTTTATGTCATTATGTCAAGACAGACTTTAATTATATTCATGGACAGAAATATTATACGGCATCTGAAAGAGGAGAGGTAGCAGAGATTTTCTAACATATTAAGCTGTCGAATTCGTGAAGAATTATGTCATATCTGTTCATATGACTTCACGAACGGTATTTACATTGCTACCGGGACAAATTGTAATTATCATTATTATTATTATTATTATTTATTACATTACCAAAACTCCAAAATAATGCAATCCGATACGTTTAAAAGACACGAAATCCTCCGGTAGCCGGCCGTATAGGAAACCACATCAATCTTGTATTACTTTTGTTTTTGTGAAAGCAACAACCCTGACTGAAAAGTCCAAGCTGTGTTACAATATTTACGATTTCGTATACATAATTCATGGTGACTGGATTTCGATTCAAAACCATATCATAGAAAATGTTCAATGTCGTTTCCCAGTAGTAAAACTTTTCTTTGTAGCCGTTTGAGCATCTTTTTATTATTCACCAACAGAAGGCAAAATTGTAAAAGAACATGCGAAGTTTTAAATCAATTATGTGCGATTATTAAACATAATTTGTATTATGTTAATTTAATTATGCCGTACACGATCCTGGTATTAGTATTGTTATTATTCCACCCATTATTCACCACAAATCACAAACCTCCTTTCAAGCTTACTCATTTCGACAGGTCTCACATACGAACACGAGTGCATACTAGTTTTGCGTAGCATACAATCACGTACAACAACCACACCGATTACTATCTTGTAGCGACAGAATTTCAACTGAAATTCACATGGTGTTCGGGCACAGAATTGGCGCCTCAGCATGTCAATGCGATTCATTTAACGTTCAAGTAGTTGTTTCGGATCCACTACGCAGTGTTGCAAATTATATCTACCGACCGATATGCGAAGCATCGAAACGAGCATGCATAAATTATGCTTCCTAGTTGCTTGATATTGTTACAGTGATGTTAAATATTCACGCATGCAAACAGTGCAAATATGTTTCTGTCGCACATATTTGCACTTTAGGCTCATTTATGCCTTTCTTACATTTATATGTGTAGGAAGGTTCCAAATAAAAACTTAATTTGTAATAAAATAAAAAATAAAATAAAATAATTTTTGTATCAACTGCGGAACCGATTTTGATCGAAAACGTTAACACATAAATTTAGGTAACTTAATGCAATCTACCGAAAACCTTAATTCTTCAAATTTCATGTCAAAATGCCTATTTATACGACTAACTAGTTTATTTTTCTTAAGCTGTAAAATCATGTTCGGTGTTTAAATGCCTATTTCCCATCAAGATTGTGATGTACTTGAATAGTTCGTTTTCCCCAAAACAAACTTCTATATAAAAGACATGTTAACAAGAAAATCCATTTTTGAGATGTTCAATAGTGCTCCGATCTGGATAAAATTCCACACAGATATTTTAAAAGGTACTCTTGAAATGTTCAATAAAAAGTTTTTCAATTTATTGAGCTCCAACTTTATTTATAACACCTGAATTTACCTTTTTGGTTCACATTTCTTAACTTTAGACTTAATAATAGGAGAGTGGTGATGATTTGTTCTTTTTTGTTCCTTCTTACCTTTTTTTATAAATAAAAAAAAATAGGTATAGAATACACTCAAACGTTAGAAAAAATTTTCGAATCCCGGAGGGTCGAGTGTCATATACCAATCGATTCAGATCGACGAACTGAGCAAATATCCGTGTGTGTGTCTGTAAGTGTGTTGTCAACTAAGAGGTCGAGATCTCAGAGATGGCTGGACCGATTTTGATCAAACTAGTCGCAAATGAAAGGTCACCCTGAACGCTATTGAATGGTTTTGAGATCGGATGTTTTCTTTTTAATTTATGGGAAGTTTTATGTCGAAATTTTCAGGCTTTTGACAATATCTGTCAAAATTGACCCTGAAAACAGAATATGCCTTTAGACTTAGATTCCGCACGGTAAAGATATCGATATTTTTGTGTAAGCGACTTTTCCCCGTCTTCCAGTAATAGTAGTTTTACGCCCTTGATGATAAAGCGATGTTTCGGAGCAAAGTGAAATACGATTTTCAATACTGTTCAAATGTTTCTTATCACATAACAAAAAAGACTATGCATAGCACCCTTTTTCATGACGCTTTGATTTTAGCATGGATTGTTTTTGGCAACATAATCGTTCGAATATGACATATGTTTTAGAACGATGGTAGTATTTAAATTCAAAACAATTTCCTAATAATATTGATTTACACTGCTTGCAACAACAACTTGCTGAAAGAACACAACTTCTTAAATCCCTCTACCATTTAAAGAAGTCCGTCGAGATATGTAAATTTGTGGGAGGGAAAATAATTTCAATAATTTTTCTCGGAGATAGCTTAGCTGATTTCTACAAACTTAAACTCATATAAACAGTCCTATGCTCCCGTATAAGGTTTCTGAATTTCATTTGAATCCGACTTCTGGTTCTGGAGCTATAGGATGATATTTGTAATGAAATTAAAATAATGTCACTCATTTTGCTAGGAAATGGATGAACGATTCATCTAACATGCAAATAAAAGCCATGTCATATGGTTTTTTAATCAGATAAGACTTCAGGTTTTGGGTGATTAGTGTAAAAATTTCACATAAATTTGTTGGGTTTATCGGGTTCACAGATTTTGAGAGTTTATTTTATGTGAAACGAACTACGATTTCTCTGAGATGGCTACACTGATTTTCAAAAATTTCGAATCTAATGAAATGGTTTTCAATACATTAGGCGAATTGAAATGACTTCGACTACACAGATTTCCAAACTCCGTTTCCGAAAGCATCGGGAATAGAGAAGCTAATCAAAATTAAAATAAACTTATGGTCCCATACAAAATTGATGAATTTTATCCGATTCTGACTTTCAATTATGAAACAAACCATCTTAGCGTCATTACCAAAAAATCTTCAAAGTTGGACCCAAAACTATTTCAATCTATTCGTCATACTAATTCATGGACATGAACATTCATTGACGAACAATTTTTGGTTAAGCTGGTCTCTGAATATCGCTTCTGAAAGTATCATAAATAATGACAAAAATTTTAAAGAGGTACTCACTTCTACATCTCATGGAATGCTTAATCGGATGTCACACGTTTAGATTGGAAAATAAGAATTTTAAGGTTTCATACAATGTCTATCTTTTTGTGCAAGAAAAATCCTGCAGTTCCAAAATTTTAGGTAAAGTTCATTTAAAACGATGGCCATTAATATAATTTCATGAAAACTAAACAAAACGAAGAATATTCACGCGAAAAACACATGCTGATTGATAAAAAAAGTATCATCATCTCTTAAGCACGTTTTTATAAATATAGAGAAAAGGTGTAGAATTCTCTCAAGTTTTAGAAAAAAATTCCGAGGCCCACGGGGCCGTGTGTCATATACCAATCGACTAAGTACGATGTGTGTTGAGATCTCAGATCGCAAATGAAAAATCTTCTCGTCGGCCTGAACGCTATTGAATGTTTTGAAAATAGGATGTTTAATTTTCAAGTTATACGAAACTTGATTTCAAACTTTTCAGTTTTTGACCATATCTGTCACAATTGGTCTTGTATTATGTTTAAGACTTAGTTTACTCACGATAATAGCTATTCAGTGAGTCATAGATTGTTTAAATCCGTCAATTTTTGACGGAGATATCGATATAGCTGTGTTTCCCCTTACCGAACCGATTTTCTCCATCTAAGATTCAAATGAAAGCTCTTAAAATCCTGTGAAAACTTCTTGTATTTTAATCAGATCCGCCTTCCGGCTCAATAGATAGACAGGGTGAAAATGTCAATTTCACGTAAATTTATCGGGTTTTCAGGTTTTGATGGTCGATGATTAATTAAAGCTATGTCAGTTTTACCGGCATTCGGTATTCGGTATCATTTTCTCAAAGAAGGCCGAAACGAATTTCATAAACATCTCCGAGAAAAATCAATGAAATTATTTTCCACACACAATTTTACTTATCTTGACGAACTTCTTCGAATTATTTAAGAGTGTAAGAAGTTGATTCTTTATCCTCAAACACGTAAAACTCCTACTGCTGGGATAAGGCGAAATGTCGCTTACACAAAAATATCGATATCTCCGTTAAAATTTGACAGATTTTAACAGAAGCCATAGACTGTTAAAATCTGTCAAATTTTAAGCTATTAACTTGGATAGCTATTACCGTGTGGAATCTATACATAAACTAATATACATAAACATAAGGTCAATTGTGACAGATATTGTCAGCAAAAAAATTGACATAAAGGGGAACGTGCCATTTGAGCCAATTTGTTCTGATTCCTGATTCCGTATGGAATCTATACATAAACTAATATACATAAACATAAGGTCAATTGTGACAGATATTGTCAGCAAAAAAATTGACATAAAACTTCGTATAACTCAAAAAGTGGTTCAATATTGTTCAGGGTGACGGGAAGACCTTCCATTTGCGACTAGTTTGATCAAAATCGGTCCAGTCGTCTCTGAGATCTCAATCTCTTTGTTGACAAAACACATACAGGCATACACACATATATAGGCACACACGGACATTTGCTCAGTTCGTCGATCTAAATCGATTGGTACATGACACTCGGCCCTCCGGGCCTCGAAAAGTTTTTCTAAAATTTGAGTTCTTTTATATTTACAAAAAAAGGTAAAAATTCAAATTCGAAGGCTTGGTCCCATACAAAAATGGTGGATTTTATCCGATTCCGAAATCGATGTCCTGCGAACCGTTTTGGGTTATGCTGGTCCTTGAATACCGATTCTGGAAGTAACGGGTGGCAACTAAAATTTTGGAATTTCTTTCTCAAGCTGTCAAAAAAAGACAAACATACTTGGAGAAGATCTGGTTTATTGAAATTAAAGATACATTGTTCATTGTTGAAAAAAATTAGTGAACATTTGAAAACGGATGTTCGGCGAAGCTTCCGTTTGATGTCGGAACAGGAGCGTTGTACGGCCTTCATGTCAACTTTGCGAATGCATCTCTTGATTCTACCAATCAACTGTTAGCAATTCGTGGCTATCCAGTTATTTTTGTACGCCAAGGAGCTCAAAATCCCGAAGAAATCTTCGATTAGGCGACACTGAGGTAGATCTATCGGGTTGTGGTTTTTGGGTACAAATGGGATCGAATGGGTATTCAGGAACGATTGTGTTTTTGGCGCAATGCGATGACGCTTTATCCGGCCAAAACACGTATTGTCCATCAGCATGATGTTTTTGAAAAAACGGGATCAAAACTTTCTGCAAACATTCGTTCTGATACACATCTTGATCGATACCCAGATGGCTTGAATCATGGCTTAGAAATGCCTTTCTCGAAAATGACAATGTACAGCATCACATTCTGTTCAAACTTATGTTTAAACTAATATTTTATGTTCGGATGTACAGTAGAACTATCCGTTGAATAGTATCGATCGTTTGCGGGAATCTGCGTCTTCAAAATAGGGAAGTAACTTTCGTCGTCCAAAACAAAACTTTTTCCGGAAAATTTTTTAATCAACCAGCGGCATTGGGAATTCAGCGTTGAAATTTGTGCGTCAGTATATCCCGGGGCTCGTGTCTTCTTTCGGTACTTTATTCCGAGTCTTTTCAATGTTTTTCAGACGTACTGATGAGAACAGTTGAACTTTTTTGCGGCATCCCTTTGACTCAGTGAATCCTTGTTGTTGAAGGCACGAGAAAGAGAACGAAATCCTTTTGCGTCCATAATTTTGGCTGGTCTTCCACTACCTTCTTTACGAGCAGTTGTTGGGCATCTTAGGATATTGTAAACTGTCGAAGCCGCAACATTTTTGCTTTTAAAATATTGTACCGTATACTATTTGCCGAGATTTATGTGCAGTGCAGAACTGTACAATGTGCTCGTAAAATACTTCTTGTTTCGATGGCATTTTGAGCAAAACTGAGCAAGCATGGACAATACAGAAAATACTAGCAGAAAGAGGAGAAAGAGAGCTAACACATACACACTCTTAGTTTTTTCTGAGCTCGTTTGTTGTTGAGCATACAGGCCTCGAAAACATTCCAAAATTTTAGTTGCCACCCGTTACCGTAAGTAACAACCAAAAACTCTAAAGTGGAACTCACTCCGACATCTTATGGAATGCTTAATCGATTGTTTCAGGTTAAAACCCAAAGGAAAAATATTACATTAGTCATCTCTTATAGGATAACCATTAGTTAGAGTGAGATTTGCTGTCTCAGTTCGATAGATTGACTCTAAGAGTAAAATTAAATTAGATGCATTCGCTCCGATTTTTCACGTCGCTCTAATGCACAGTTTTGGAACTATTTTTCTGCGTTATTGCATCTTAAGCCAGAAACAAAGATATTAGTATAATTCATTTGTATAGATGATATAAATAACAGCTGGAGAAATAATTTTGTTATGTGCAGCTGATCGGGGTAAAATATTATACAAAACTCGTGCTACGCTCAAACCTTGAGGAACATCTGCTCATACAGCTAGCGATTCAGATTTACAATTCTGATAACTAACCAGGAGAGTACGATCAGTTTGATAATTTTGAATCATTTTGTCTAGCTCATTAATTGACGAAATTGTGCTCAGCTATAAACGGCAAACGTAGCTAATTTCCTATCAACTACTTATCACCTATTCTTTCGCCAGGCCAATTTAAAATTCATATTCACACCTCAACATATAGTGTCATTTCAAGGCACTGGTAATCTAAATGCATAATGCGTAATCTAAGAATCTCTCTTCACGTGTAGTTCTCTACATTCGATGCTGGAGTGTTAAAAAGCTGTATCCCCAGTGGGAGTCACCCTGTTTGTATATCATACCAACATGCCTGTTATACTTCTGATGTAATCCACAGTCGTACAAGACAAAACAACTAGTTTACTCGTTCGTCTTGGAGGTCTAATGCTATTCATTTATACACAGTGAAAATCTCTTTTGAATATACGACAACGTCTACACGTCGGCAAACAAATATCATATGTAGCATCTGCTGGCATCAGATCATTATCAACATTCAAGTTCCAACTTTGTGATTCTCTGAAACCACTCATAATTTATGTGACTGTCAGAAGTGATTGAAATCTTTTTACATCCACAAAGCCTAGGCACAAATATGACACCACGAAGCATTCAAACCGTGGACACATGATAACGCTTTTTTGGCTGAAATGAAGCGTTGACTATAGTCGCAACTGAGTCGTAAAATCTAATGTTTTCCTTCTAAAACCGAACAATGGGTGTCGCAAATATTGCTCACTCTTTTATGGAATGCTAATAGTTTCATCAATGCCACCTCCGCGATACTGTCACGCGTGACATGAGCGAAGCCGACGAAAAAACAGTGACTGCGCGAAACAATTTTGATTGAAACTTTATCTCAACCGCTGATTGCTTCGTGCACTTCAATAACATCATTGTGTCTCATGCTGCTCTTGTTTTACACACGTCCTTACATTGATTTCCATCCAGATAATAATACCTGTACTTCCTATCCTGGCAATTTCCCTGACCCATGGCCTGAGAAAAAAAAGTTGCTTTTGCTGTTCGTGATGCCTTGATTCGCTTGATCATGACGATCGAAAAATGAAAGCAGAGAATGGAAGGACGTGCGCTCAGAAAAAAAGTGCACAACCTTTCCACTGATGCAAGTCAGTTCCATTTCACTTCACCACCTATCCAGTAAAACGTGTTGGCCATCGTTCCAAATTCAATCGATACGCGGAGCGGACGGCAGCTCAATGAAGTGATTTATTGCGATAATAATAATGCAAATTTGCAACAGACCCTTCCCTCTAGTCTGGAAAGGTAATGGTTTTTCGAAGTATACACATACAAGGATGCACTTTGCGTTGGTCTCACTTCGGGAATGCGGCTGGGATTTTCATTATGATATTCTGATATCTTTACGAAAATTAGTTCAGCTAAGAAAAACTATTTTCGTCATCCAATTTCATTCGGCAGTTCCAGTTCAATCAGAAAATAGCATAAATGGCGGTTCTTTAATGTAAATTATCTACCGAAGCATGATATTAATGGCATACGATTTTCACTGGTCGACCATAACCACGGTCACACTTTTCCTACGGATCTCGACCAGAAATCCCTCATACGAAAGTATCAAACCGAGAGAGCACGAATTTCTTTACTGCACATTCAATTTATTCTGAAATAGAATTTCAGCTTGAACCTAATGTTTACTGCTCGACAGGTGCCCGGATTTGAGATGTGCTGAACGATTTTAATTAGTAGTCTTGCGTGTGTGTTATTTTTGTAAGCACCGCCTATGGTTTGACTCCGATCTGAGTGGCCGCTGAAGAGTACGAGGAGGAGTTTCAGTCATGGAAGTGAATCTAGAATTTATTATTCGCAGCTGTTCGCCGTTTCTTGTTGTGTTGAGTCTCTTTGATTGGTGCTTCTTGGTTCAAAATGAAACAAAAAGATTGATAGTTCATAGATTATTACGAGTATTCAAAATCCCATTTTTTGAGATTACCGAAACAACATTTACGATATAGACATATTTTTGGTATCTTGCAATGTCGAGAAAATGGGAAATATTGGATGTAGCAGTCACTTTAAATGCAAAAATTACTATATCAAGCGATCATTGGAGACTTGTCTTACGATTCAGTTACTTTCTGGAAACTCAAAAGATCTCACCTCTGGTGAACCGAGAGCGCGGCATGTCTTATTTTTTCATACTTATAACGAGTCGGTGATTTATTATGCTTTGAATGTCAGCGAAGAAGAGAAGGCAGAAATATCTGGGCAACACAACACGCAATAAATTTAAAGTTTCATAGTTATCTTCTTGTACGTTAGGTTCTTCTTAATCGCAAGCGTGGTTCATTTACATGGTTCAAGAAGTCATGGAAAACGTTCACATAATTACTTGTATAAATCTGTCATAACCGAGATGACCTGTACAAATGACACAACATCATAAGTCCAGCTATCTAGAGGAAAAATGGTAGTATTTATTTCATCACTTGACATTTCACACAAAAGTGAAAGTTAATTTATTCTTCATACCCTGAGGGCATGACAAGCCTCCGCTTTGACGATTCAACTGAAGCTCAAAGTTTGTCGTTTTCGCCGGTTGCAATTTTCGATTTTGATGATGTCCAGTCGATAAGTATAATTTAAATTTTAAATTGTATTAAAAATTCCATGAATTGTAAATACACGTCATCCCCAATAGGCTTCTAGCGGTACCGGTACTACGTTGATAGCAACCAACATCGACGGAGGATAGAGGAAATAATAGGATTTATTATGAACCCAAAGATGAGAACTGTTGATTCCCGATGTCGGCTTCAAATTTCTCATCGAAACACCGGTCAAAAATTAGTTCACATCCGGCCGACGGTATGCCATTCATACGGCTTCATACTATACAGTTTTAATAGTTAGCATTGCCCACCCAGCAACTCGGAGGCGTAGAAAAAGTTTATAATTATGTAAATTCCGAAACTTTTAACTTGTCATTAACCTAGCCCCAAAATTACTCCAAACCATTAATTTGGTGTTTCTTCACGATCATTTCCTCGCCATTCTCTCCGGCAAAATGTTCGCAAGGAAAGTGTGTTGCCTAAATTCGTTCTTGTTTCGTTTGTGGGGACGTCGAGGTATGAAACGAAACAAGCCAAGATTATTGAGGACGATAAAATATTTCATCCGTACTTGTACTCACGGACAAATCCCAAAGCAAAAGTTGTGTCGTCTGTTTTTTTTCAGGAGGACATTCAAACCACTATTCTAGTATGAGGGAGTGAAACAGTATTTGTTAAGTTCAACCTTGTGGCAGGAAACAATTATTGAAAGGGTGTTACTCGACGAAATAAATTATTCACGTAATAAATTCATCACTCCCCACCGAAAGAAAGCAGTTGAACTGATAGCACTTTCTTTGAACTGGGCAATCCAAGCACATTTCAGCCCTTTGTCGATTCACATAATTTGCTGTCACTTGCACGAGATACTCGGCATTCCTTGAATATTTCAAAGTGTGTCCAAACTATGCCAGTGCTCGCCATTCCGGTTGTGTCAACGACGATTCAAACGAAGAAGAAATATTATAAGGGTTATAAGGTTAAAGTTCAAGTTAAAGTGAAACATAAAGCAAAATCTCATCGCCATTCGGCGGGCACAGACGAGAACGAGTGGAAATTATTGATTTATTATTTGGCTCTTCCGTGAAGTTTCCCTCTACTGGTGTGCTAGTTTGGCTCAGCCCAATGCAGACGAACGATAGAACGTTGTACAAAGTACTTGGCTAGGCTAGCAGGAAAGAACGAAGACTACAACCTCATCTATCTCCGTGTTTCGAAGCAAACCTAGAAATAACGTCGCCCAAAGCGGGCCAGATGCAATCCTTACTCCTGGAATGGAAAACCCGACAGACTGGTTGAAGCCGGGGATACGTTTTTCATTTCCAGGGTTCACCGTCGAAATTATGCTGGTGGTGACCAACACAGACTCACTTACCAGCACTGGTGCCTATGTTCATCCTGTATCTCGTTCGTCTTGCCAGGGATAACGGTGTACGTTGTGCAACTGATGGCAAGGTAATTTATGTGTATACCTCTACTTCTACTGTCTGACCCTCCCTCGGTGCATCGAAATATTCCTAGTCAAATTATCTATGTATTTGTGAATCGTTTCGCTCATTTGGTTTGGTCCTGCTCCCACCGTTTAATAGAGCCTTTCCCAATAATAATAAAAAAAAACTCTTAAAAAAAACAGGCCGGTTTTTCCGAACGCAACAAAATCTGAAATGTTAATACCAAAGTGTTTTTTTTTTCAATTGCTAGTTAGCAGAAAAAAACGTTATGAATGAATGCAAAACCTCGGAGTGGAATTGATTGGAAACTGAATCATTGAGAATCTAAATGCGAACTAGCTAGCACACGTAAATCAATATAGATTCCATTCAGGTATGTAACTGAATTATGCCACATGTGCACTTTTGAAACCGTTTCCTTTTGTCATTACCTCTACGAAAAACAATGTTACTAGGAGGTTTCGAACGGAACAAATGAACAAACGGTTAGGTAAAATAAATTTAATTTTGAACGAATGTTACTTAGTGCTCACATGTTCCATTAGTTTATCTCGTATATTCCACATGTACAGCATTTTAGGCACGGACACGTGTAGGCTTCTGTCGGAGTAAGCTACATTTCAATTTATTTCCAAAATGACTACTATTTCTCGACAGCCGACCATTTATATGAGATGCTGGAAGTACACACACCAACTATGAAAATTGCAGTGCACACTCTGCACTGATATTACCTTTCCATTCTTGATGTACTCCAGTGTACATTTGTTTATTTCGCACTACATTCAGTTGAGAACAATCATATTTCTGTATTTTTCTCATCTACGGGACGAACTACTGAGAAATAATTTGAACTCGAACTCAGATATATGAGAATCAGCCTATAACCCTTTCTGTAATAAATGCTACCAAAAAAGTATTTAATTTCGGATCAGTCGAATTCCTCCCAGAAGCATCATCTTTGGAAATCCTTTTACAGTTTTACATATATCCTAGATAACATTTACACAAATCTCTTTTTTAATTTCATGTTACAATTTTTTGATGAAGATTTGAATGTTTTGAACTAGCATCTGTATAACATCAACAATTCTGAAAACGGCGGACAGTGACAATTTTTATTTGTTGACTTTTTGTCATTTGAACAGCCAATAGCCATACTAAAATGATGAATGGAGTATGCTTTTCTTTACGGAACTTTTTATTACACAAAAACTTGCGTCGTGTATAAGATGTACATCCTTAATAGTTGCGTTTCTGCTATTGAATTGTAAACCTGTGAACTCCTTAAAAACTCAATAACTGAACTAATGGATTGACTGATGTTCTTTGAAGATCAGAAAGTGAATGAAATCGGTATCTTATCACCTGTATTGTGTGTGAGTAAGCGAGTGGGTATGTGGAAGAGTATGTGTGCATGTGTGAGTGTAAGTTTAAGAGTCAAATAACGTTCTTCATACATATATGGTTGCTCATATTCCCTCAAATTTACTGTTCATTAAAGTAATCCTATTAAAATCCTTTCATATTAAACTGGGATTTAACAGAATATCATTTAGTCAAAAAAGCAACTTGTATGTTTTTCAACTTCCAATTCAAAAATTACCTCTTTTAGCGGTTAGTGGAATCGATTCAGAAAGAAAAAATAATTCCACTATGTTTAAAACTCATCAATATTTCACCACTAATGTCACGAGATATTAACAGACACAGATACCAGTAATTCGGTCTGTCAAACTTAGAACTAACACTGAAATATGTTGCAATAGCACACAGTCAGTGAGCACCACAATCAAAAAAATATGTCGCAGTACGGAGAATTTTTTTTTACATCGGAAGGAAAGTGTGACGGATCCTTGTAAAGCTCTCAAACTTCGAAAAAACGATGTAATTCATAAAAACCTAATTTGTCAAATGACGAAAAATTTCATTTGTAATGACTTCATGTTAGATTAGCATTGTTTCTAAAATTGCATGAAATTTCATCGAAATAAAAAATAATACTGGTAGCGGACATCGCGTCTTGAACCGAGAATCTATGAATCGCAAGTACGTCTGTTAATCGACTAAGCCACAGAAAAAGAGGCGCACTTGGTTGATAAAAGATGCATTCAAACTCAACCAGTCGCTATTCAAGCCAATCTAACATTTAATCATTACAAATTAAATTTTCAGTCATTTGACAAATTAGGTCTTTATGAATTACATCGTATGAAGGATTAAGTCACCTGTGAAATTCAATTTTTTTCCTTTCATTTGTAATGACTTAATGATGGATTAGAATTAATTTTACTGCTTTCGATTGTAACTTGCGTTCTGCTAGCAGGTGCGGCTGTGTGAATTTAAATGTACCTTTTACCACCCAAACACATGTATGCTTCTGTGGCTCAATTGATTAACAGATGGGCTTGCGATCCAATGATTCTCGGTTCACCGCGGCGGTTTGTTTTTTTTTCAATTTTAATGAATTTCATGTCTAAAGTTTTAGACACAATATTAAATGTTCTTCCACGTGAATTTGCGTGAACCGCGACACTCCATTTTTGTGCCTCTAATAAGATGTAAAACCACAGGGGTTTTTTAAGTGTGCTGTGAAAACCGACTTTTGAACGGAGGGCCGAATGTCATATCATTCGACTCAGTTCGTCGAGATCACAATACATACATACATACGTCACGTTTGTATGTATGTATGTATGTATGTATGTATGTTTTTCTGTGTGTATGTGTCAATAATATCACTCGATTTTCTCGAAGACGGCTGATCCGATTCTCACAAATTTAAATTCAAAAGGTCTTATGGTCATATGCCACTATGTGGAAATCTATGAGAAAATGCGCACTCAACTTTATCGGAAATTGCTTAATCGAATTTCACAAACTAAGAGACAAATAGAAATTCTTTAAAAAATCCCCGGAAAGTTCATCCAGATCCGACTTTCGGTTTCGGTATTACAGCACGATAAGTGAAAAAATTTCCATTTCATGAGTATTTTTTCAAAAGTGATGGCGCAAGGTGCAAATTTGTATAAAACTTACTGGTAAGTTTCATCTAGTTGGCAAACCTTGTTAATTAGTGGATATTTAAATCTACTTTGAGACTACTAGTCCTCGGTTCGAATGCAAATGTGAAGAAAAACTCCAAAAAAGGAACTCACTTCAATTTCCCAGCCACGGTTAAAACATATTTTCACAAATCTTGATTTATATTAAAGCTCTTAGTGTCTTGAAAGATACTGTGCAATTTAATCCATATCCGACTTCCGGTTCCGAAATTATAGGGCGATGAGTATCAATTTTCTAACTGTCATACAAAATGATGCAAAACCGGTACGCGTCGGTACGTGCTAGTACGGAAGAAGAAAACAACACCGCCTAGCATACAGCGTGCTTTGTTCATTTTTTTATAGAATGCGGTTTAATGCATACACTCCAAAAAAAACTCGAATTTTACATGTGACTTAATCCCTCATACGATGTAATTCATAAAGACCTAATTTGTCAAATGACGGAAGATTTTATTTGTAATGCCTTAATGTTATATGAGCTAGAATTTTACTGGTTTCGACTGTAATTAATTCAATTAATTCGATTGTAAATTAATTCACACAGCCGCACCTGCCAGCAGAACGCAAGTTACAGTCGAAACCAGTAAAATTAATGCTAATCCAACATTAAGTATTTCTTATTTATTTCGATGAATTTTCATGCAATTTCAGAAACAATGTTATAATCTTAGTTCGCTTCCACATCTCATCCAAGTCAGTCGATATAACAAAACCGCTTACGTTCGGGATGGAAAAAACCAAGTACAGAATTGTGTAGTCTACAATAGAACGACCTCGAAATGAGTGAACCAAACGAACAAAAGCTACCGCCGACAAGAAAGAATACAATTGTTGTTTACTTCAGGCAGTGCAAAATTCGACCTTCGATACGAGAACTTGAAGGTTTGCTTAAGGAGCAAATGCATCTTGACATTAAACCTGTGCATTTACTTCAATGCAATAAGACAAATAATGTTATTTACATCCAGTTTTATAAAGAGTTGGATGCAATTCAATTCGCAAAAGACAATAACAATGTGCACTATGTGGAACACGAGAACATTAGGTACAACATTCCAGTATATATGGATGATAGTGCTATAGAAGTGCGTGTGCATGATCTTCACTCAAGCGTCACCGATTATTATATTCGCAAAACTATATCCCAATACGGAGAGATTCTCTTTATCGAAAAAGAAAAGTGGAAGATTTTTTTCCCCGGTATTCTAAATGGCGCACGTGTATTACGCATACACTTGAAGAAGCCTATACCTTCTTATGTGATTTTCGGTCAAGATACAAGAGTATACCTGTAACAGTCACCAACAACAGTGAAGCATCCCCTTCAACGAAACCATCCAACGTATCCCCTATAGAACAAAGTACACCAGCTGCAGTTAATAGCTTACCATCCAACCAACCAGCAACTGCAAACAATGTACAACAAGGCTCATCTCCAGCAACTAGCAATGAAACCAACAACAATACCATCGATGTGGTAATGGATGACGAGACGAACCACGAACGAAGTGCCCCTCAATCCTCGCAGGAGGGAAATGGAAGCTCCTCTACCCCTAGAAAAAGGGTGACAACGAGATCCAACTCAAAAAAAAATTATTTAAAAAATCGGCTCAATCGGCCACGTAAAGCTTGTACACAAATAGGCCTGAATAAAAAATATCTTTTAAATAAAAAAAATGCTTTCTTTCCGATGTAAAAAAAATTCCAGGACGCAAGGTTGAAGTATTTTTAAATACTTTATATAAATCTACGGAGGGCGCAAATCATTATTTATTTTCAAGCTAAATCTATCTATCTATATATATAAAAATGCAGAGATCATCCTTTGTAATCGCATCACGTAAGAACGGATGGACGGATTGACATGATTCTTTTTTTGTTTGAACAGTTTTTACCCCCACCGGGTTCGTACATCAAAAAATTTGCAAAACTTGCCGGAAAAGTGGAAAAAATCCATGAAGTTGTTTTGTATGGACAATGGAATTCTCCGTTGAAAAAGTCGTCAATGATTGCTAGATCATCGATAGGTGTTTGGCGCATAACGAGTTGCATACGTGTTTGGCTGTCGAAAAAAGGAATACCAGATCGTTGAAAAATCTTTTGGCGCGCAACGAGTTGTTTTGTGTGAAGTTTTCACATGCATACTTGATTCATGTGATTCGTCATTTCGAGCCACGTGCTTAACTGGGCATCAACATTATTGCTTGTCAAATGATTTAATGATGGAACGCATATGAGTGTTCTAGCTATATCGTAAACAGGATCAAATGTTCTGATATTGTTTACCAGAAGATGCATTGTGATTAATTTAGGCGTGAGTTGAACAAATCACATTATAGAACGATTTTTGTACGAATTAAAAATAAGATTCTGCTGTTTAAATAACGAGATCAAACAAAGTGGTTTGCCTTGCATTTAGCATGCTGAAGTTCGTTCAATCGCAACGGGTAAATGGTGGATTGAAAAGCATTAGTTGTGAGATTTTATGCATTGACTCGAACGATAAGCTGAATACTGGTACAATCACTTCTCATGTTCACTCCACTATAACAGAAGAATTGAACATTAATTTCATACAAAACTTTCTTGTATAGATTCTCAGTACCGAACTCCACCATTCGCTAATCGTAGGTGATGTGGTGTTGACTAATGCGACGACTATTGATACAACTATTAAACGAATGCAGTGTTCATGCAAAAGTTAATGGACACAATATTTAAAGGAATGTTAACTTAAACTTTCGAATGTCCAAGAATTACTCATTTTATCTTTCGGTAACAATATTAAATTAACTAGAGATTGTAAGAGCAGAAAGAACATGAAAAATTTAGAGCCATAGTACTCAAGTAAGAGTAAGGATTTGAAGATAATGTGCGGAGAGGTTCGAAGTACAAGTTTCATTTAAGTGAGCAAAAGGTTTCCCGCATCTAAGCTTTTACCTTCTACCAGAGGAGTCGAATTAAGCGATGCGAATCATCCGAGTCTCTGATGTGTCAGTAATTTACTAAATAATTACTGACTGACCAGAAGTCATAAATTTAAGCGTAAAAAAAAAGTTTTATCGCCTATATGTTAATCGAAAACTCTTCCTGTGATTGTCACGCTACGAACATTCATCAAACACGACTAAATAATATCACCAGACTAGCGAGAAGTGACGAACTACAAGTCGCGCAGCTTTTGTAAATTTGCAGAATCAATTTAAAGTAGTTATCTTAGTTATTTTTGCTTCACTTTTTATCCCATTTGTCGAAACCAATAGTTTGAGCGAGATCTCCAATCGCTGTTCGATGCACTGACTCATAAGATGATTTGGCGATCGGTGCATTCGCTTAATTTTTGCGTAACAAAAGCTTTTAACATATTCACAATATTTTTTATGAATTCATCGCAGCCAAGTAATCAGTAAAATGATGGAAAGATACATTAACGAGACAAAGTTCGACGGGTCAGCTAGTAAATAACATATGTAAGGAGTGCCTCAGGATTGATATCAGGATGCAAAACGAATTTGTTCTACCTAATACTACAAATCTTTCGAAAGCATACATGAAGCGCAAATAACTTTTCTATTTTTGAGTTATATAAATAGAACCTCGGAAGGAAGCAATGAATACGTCAGCTATGAGCAGTGCTGCCTTAACAACAATTTTTGTAACATTTATTATATTCAAACATAAAATGTACTAGCATTTATAAATGTCTTTGGTCCTATCAACAACTTTTAATAGTTTTAAGTTGACTCTATTACAAAATTCGACAATAATAAAATTTTGAGTAAGAAATAATGAATTCCAATAATTTTGACCGAGCCATAATTGTTATGAATACTGGCATCTTTTCTTCAAACTCAGCCTTGTTTAGTGGAAGGTCGGTATAGTAGAACTAATTACCACATGAATTCAACTGATGGCGATATCATTAGTATTTTCCAATTTCTTATATGAATCTGAGATGAGACTTTATGAGATTTTATCATTTTGATTAAATACCGACGCAATACATAGTGAGGTTTAATGTTTCGATAACATGCACAAAATCGTTCAATTCACTTGTGAAGAAGCAAATAATAGCAGACTTCTTAGGCATTCTTATCACAAGGAAGACGGAAAACCTATCCTTTTTAATATATGGAAAGTTAACCATTACGGAAAGTATGCGTTATATTTCTAATCATTGTCATCAGCTTAAAATAACAGCTTTTCATGATTCATTGAATGCCTAACCTTGCCCATAGGGAAAATGCGGTAAGAAACGAGAAAATTCAGATATTGGAAAGCTCAATGGATATTCAGAGCAATCAATTCACACAATTTTCGATAAAAAAACTGTTGAAAAAACAATTACTAACTGCTTTAACCCAACCATCAGAAAATTTAAAAAGAGTTTCAGTAGATTTCAGCCATGATATTACACATCCGCTCAAAACAAAACTAAAAAGTTTTGGTCTGGATTTAGTATTCCCTAAGAACTGTATTGGTATCTACAAAAGACCATAGAGATACATTGAAAAAAATCCGGATCATATAAACAAAGTGCACTTCGGAGAAATTTCTAACGCTTCCATAAATTTAGATAAGGTTTTCATCCCAAGTCAAAAATAGCTGAACACGTCTAGAAAATTATGAACTTACAACGAATCACATTAAAATTTTAAGTTAAATCTCTAACCCATGGAAACTAAACGTAGCTGAAAGTTTACTATTTATATGTAACTTATCAATTTCTCGAGTTGATAACAAAACTTATTCTCAGTTTGATGTTACTGTCAAATAACGAAAGCAAAATTGAAACGCATAATCAGTTATTGATCTCTGACATTACTGAAAACAAATACGCCGCGAACAAAGGCTAAAAATAGAATAAACAAAACATCCCCGGGAATTTACATTTTAGAGATTTTACTCGCCACAAAAGAAATACTTTGATGGTGTAATAGTATAATAATAAACCAGTTTTGAACATCGGTCTCCCGACTTTCCAATATACACTCTTTACGCCATAGACTACGACAGCTATCGGACACATTATGAATTTTTTCAATGATATGACAAACTGTATTAATTCAAAAAGCTGTTTGCTGGTAGATTCTGTCAATGTACACTCGTTTGCATACGAGACGCGTAGTACGACATTGTATACATGTAGGCAATTTGACTAAAATGGAAAACAATCAATCGCCAAAATATTGATAATGAGCTAAAGTAAATTGACTGAAAACTTTTCCAGCAATGGCATTTTTATAAATAAAGTAGTCTGTAGGGTAAAGTGTTATAATATGGCCCCCTTAAGAAAACATTGAGATATTTCTAAATGTACTGATATATTTTCTTCGAGAATGTATGTAAGTCTTTGCAATACGTCTGAGGAACATAATTTTCAATGATTTCGGTAGAAGTTGTGAGAATTGATTGATGCAAACACATTTTCCGAAACGACCACATTCTCAGTTTTTTCGCTTTCCGTAGACAAAATGCCCCAGCAACCGTATAATATTATGCCTCACAACAAATCAGTGGTATGCCCCACAACAATGATGCAATATTCCCCTTGAAGTGTCGGTATAGAAGAAAAGCAGATAAAGAAGTTATTCTTAGCATGCCTACCTTGATTCGATTCCCAACCTCGCACAGAGGGTCCGAAGGTTTTTCTAACCCGAAGAGGTGAATGACCTCAAGGTTAAAACCTCTATAACCGAAACAAAAAAAAAATTTGCATCAGAAATCAATTTTGATCCTCCCAACGTTACTTTTTGTTTTAATAACCGTTATAAATCTTTAAAACAATATTTCAACTCGAAGCATATTGTTAAATCGAAGGTGAGGCATAATGACCTTTGAGTGACTGTTATGAGAAAATTCGTATATTAAAGAAATGGCTTTGTTTCTTTGGTTTTTTTATACTGTAAATAGTGACATCAGCACTGCTAAAAGTTAATTACTAAGTAGCAAACGACCATTCGACGTTTTACACGGTTAAAATGCTTGTTTAGTCGAAACAAAACCTTACATCGAAAAGCTGCCTAATGATATTTTCAGTTTTTTCATATTTTCCTGCAAACGACAACTGCCAAACTTGTATAGCAGAAAAGATATTATTAGTGATAAAACTTTTGTGTAGAAATGTCTTGAATACTTAAAAAAAGGAAGGGGGGAGTTCGGGCAAGCGGAGGCGCTTTATAACACTTTCCCCTAGTAGTGAATTGTATCGTTTGTAGAATTTTGTCACCTGTAAAACTCATAATTTTTTCTGTGTAAGACAACTGGCTTGTAAGATCACTTGAACTCATTATATTCGTTGATCGTAATTTCCACTACGACTCTTACATTACTCCTTTCGAGCAATAGTTTCTCGCTCACAGGAATGTTTAGTGACTCTGCATACGGTACCGGGTGGGTATTTTCAAATTCAACCACTTCATATATTTTTAAATTATTTTTTTTTCTATGAAAACTTTTCATACATATCCAAGATTTGAATATTCGATTGTTGGACGTTTTTGTTTAAATTAGGTCGATATTCGTTTCGATAACCATTCCAAAGATTCCGAAAACTCATGACAACTTCGCCCAGAAGCAATGGGATGCTTCGGTATATTGTAAAAATTGTTTACTTCTCGCACTGTTCTTAGGATTCATCTAAAATCTTCCTCTTTCTCCGTCTACGGTGTTATCAATAAATATTAGGTGTATCGAAACAGTGACGCATTGCAAACTAGTTTTCAATTCCGACAACTGCAATGGTTATGTAAATTTTTATTATAATTATTGCTATAATTTTTTGATCGTTAAGTAAGGTAATTGTATTTTTAATAATGTCAGCTCCTCCGAAAAGTATAGTTTCGGGTTGTCAGCACCATCCATTTCATATAATCAAATCTTTATTTAGAGTGAGATCGCATTATATTGGTTAAAATGTTGAGTAGAAAATTGGATCGTTCGCTTCGAAATTTCGCATCGTTATTCAAAAGCTGTGTACATTTTCCACACATATTCTCCAGTTAAAATACCAGCAAAGATATTAAGTCAAAAAAATGTTTTATTTTTCAACTAGTAAAGCAGGTGATCTTTGAATGACTCCATTATGTGCATTATGATTCTTGACAGCAAAACCTTTAACCCATTACAAAGTGTTGCATCGTATAAACATTGCATTCATCTTAGCTGCACTTTAAACATCATTCTCGTATGAAAATAATTGAATTATTTACTAGTTTCTTGACCTTTCTTATTCTCATTGGAAAACAATTTGTGATTCTCACTAATTATGTGACAATTGGTATTCCGGTTGTACTTGAAAGCTATCATATTTCGATCGAAACACAAAGTGAAACTGATCTGATTGCAGTGCAGGTCTAAATTGTTGAGAAGAGCTTTTAGAGCGTTTTGAAAAAATCAGAAGTGCTGTTGCAGAAACTCGACGATATCATTTCGAAACAACGTTCCCACTAATTCAGGATCCAGCTAAAGTTAATCCAAACAACAAAGAGTCAACGAATGATCAAATATAAACTTCATGTGTGGAACCGAGTGTGGATGAAAAACTGAGATGATTGGTAGAATTCGATAGCAACATACCGATGGTAAAGTCACATGACTTGTCTCCAAAACAACATGGAATTCAGAATATGCAGTCACAGAAATGGAGCAAGAACAAAAATTATGGCCGCCGCCACTCTCCCTGGTGGTGGTGAATGATTTATTTTAATCCCATAAATAATATGATTATTCCCTTATTTTCTATCTGCCTGAACTTCGTTCGCACACATTCATTTTTCTTGTTTCCGGCAGTAATTCGGCCAATTTTTCCACTACAAACACGATGTCGTTCCCCCTTTTTAAATGGTTTAGTGCCAGCATCGGTTTTGTGGACATTATGGAATCCTCAAATTTATAGTCACAAATACACACGAAGGCTGCTAATGAAAAAGCTTCCTCGATCCCAATCTTCTTCGTACCACTACAAGCAAGGCACATATCATCATGCAACACGTTCTGCCTGGCTATAGCAGTAGCAGTCTGCGCAATAATTTAGAACATGATTTAATATGTGAAAATTACCCGAGACGCATTGTCCCCATGCTTCTGCAGTTTGCTCACTCATACGACTCCGTATTCCGGTGCTTGCTAATCCCCACATGATTACGTTTACTGATTTCCAACCGAGCGACAGGTCGTCTTTCCATTTATGCTCGGCTCTCACTAGGGCTCGAAGAAAGAGCATAAAACCGGAGTATGTGCAGGAATAATGCATACGATCTGTTTCGCTTCGCACTCAAGCTCTCATATCGTCAGTATATCGTGAAGCTTTACTGATATGTGCGGTGCTAGTCAAGCAGTGTTGATTGTCCATAGAGACTACTAATATTTCATAAAAAACTGAGTGAGAAAAAAATTAATTTCTTATTTTCCAGTACTGGCTTTTTCACTCATTAGATCTTCAAACCGTCGTACCCCTGGAAATTCAATCAATCACGACGCTTGATAAATTCTAAGCAAAAATGCTATAAGATGATGTCTTTAAAAATGTCACTTACATCGTCATTGAAATAGTTGACTCTAAAATGGTGCTGGTCGTCTTGGTTGCTACTTTGCTGATATCAATGGGTATGAATGTACAGGAAAACCAAAAGGATAACAAAACAAATGAAATATTAATAGTTTTTCTCAGTTCGATTGATACTATATTGGTTCAACTAAACGATTGTCATTTTTTATTTTAAGACAACAAAATGTTTGCATTAATTATTATAGATTTTAAATTGATGAATAAGCAAAAAAATATAAAAATCTGGGGTATTGTACCAATAGTCATCTCGTTAAAAGACCTATTGTTTTGCAGATTACTCGACTTTCAATTAACGAATTGTGATAAAATCAAATGCAGTATCTTCACTTCGGCTCTAAGAAACAATAACGCAGAAAAGAGCTGAGTAATACTACTGTTATAGCAACTCGACAATTGAGTAATACTACTGTTATAGCAACGCGGAAATTCGAATGATTGTTAACATAAATTCATTCAGAGGGACGGGTATAGCGTGATGGGTTAGTCGATGCCTTTCACGCAGCCCACCTGGGTTCGATCCCCAACCCCGCACATAGGGTCAGAAAGCTTTTCTGGCCCGAAGAGGTGAATGACCTTAAGGTTAAAACCTCTATAATCGAAAACAAAAAAAAAATCATTCAGAATGTTTCGGTTAGTTCAGAAAAGAGTGACACTATCCTTACGTCGCATGTTCGCCAACATTCTCAAAACCAAAAGTATCAGCATATTAATACATTTGAACTTGAGCATTGGTTACGTTCTGAAAAAAAAAATGCTAATAGAAAAAACGCGTTTCTTCGGTTACGTGACACATTTTATTATATCTCGGAATCGACGGAATCGAGAGATCAAAAAGCGTTCTGCCGGTTACGTCCATTTATACAGGAAGTGACAGCCACTTGATGCTCAAACTTGATTCACAACCTAATAGCAACTTTCAAACGAACCTTAGTTTGTTTAAATCGGTTCAGCCATCTCCGAAAAAAATAGACACAGAGATATTTTCCGATCTCGTCGAGCTTGGTCGAATGGTATATAACACTGGGGGGAGCTCCGGAGACCGTCGGTTTCTCCAGCAATTCTATTATCTTTCTACAAAGAAAGGCAAAAATGTTAAGTAATGAAACTGCAAACATTTCGGATTAAATGTTTTGAATTGTTGCCAACATTAATATTAAGATTCTATTTACATCTTTTTAAATATCATTCATAGTATTCTTATTCATCACCAAGGCAATACATAGTAGTGGAAACTGTCAAGATAAGTAACAAAAATAGCATTATTGCAGTTTGGTAATTGGCGGGCTCCGTATATCTGTTATAAAATACAATATACATCAACCGCAACGATAAATGATGAAACTTGCATAAAGCTTTATGGTTATGCGCAGGCGTATCCTGAACTTTTCTCGCATGCTATAATGCACATATCCTGTGCTTTCAGAGATACCATAAAAAAGCTTCAGACGCTTTTACTGCAAGGATATGTGAAATATTTCGCATTTTTAAACAAGATATAACTAAAATAAATGCGAAATACCCGTTACCCAGGGATGTACCAAGCTTTGATTACGATAGGTATCATTTAGGCTCGTTGTATGTAATACTTCGGAAATATTTCGGAATGTGTCCGAATTGCCAAAAGCAAAACATTTAGCTTTTTGAAATAATGAAATGTTTCCTCGATAAGTGTGTAGAAACGACCGCTTTCACGACGCCATCTTGATGAAATCAAAATCGGAACATCAAAAATCAGTTGATAGCAACTTAGATAAACAAATAATAATGCAATCGTTCACCTTTCTTGTTGCACTAAAGTTGGAGTTATCTGGGTCGATTCTCTCACAAGAACTTGGTGGTTTACCTCAAACACAGCAGAAAGTGTTTTGAAACATCTAGTGGACATAATTTTCACAATTTCAAAATAACGACGGTGACTAAAAACATCGCAGTGCTTGGGTTTCAAAACGCGAGGGGCCCAACGTGATCTGTGTATTTTCATATGGCTGGTGCTAACATACCGGTACATATCGGTGGAGTTACACAGAGTTACATTGGAGATCACGCAATAATCAGAATTATATCACCTGTACAACAGGGTATTTCGGCAATGTACGATTTTCCCTCTCGATGCTTATGGTGACTATATTTGAACATTGAAGTTAATTTATTTCAATATCCAGTGCACCCAAAGAACGAATATTTGAAGCTCAACTCAGCTTTATATGGAACGACAGAAGGCGTTGAGTCACACTTTTCTTCATTTTCAGTCTTCTTGCTAAGTGCAGTCCAAGGGCGGCAGGAAAAAATGACATATGTATACTTGGCAAACGACAACACAAAAGCAGCGCATATATACAAAAAAGAAATCGGAAGGAACGCCGCCCGAACACCTTTTAGAAAACAATCGAACTTCTTTTTCCGTGCCATGTTCAACTCGTACGTTACAACCGGAACGATGTGCACACTTATTATGGTAACCACATGATCTTTGGGTTCTCACCTGTGCCTTTGAAGGACCGAGTCCGAAACTTTATTCGTTTATTACGGGTCTCATAACGATCAGAGATCGGTAATTTGAATGCAGAGAATTACAATTGGAAAGTAACGTTGATATCAATTATAAATTTTACGAATGCAGTCTAACGAGTTTATCTACCAGATGTGATTTATTACTGTGATCTCTATACCAAATTCGTACGTAGTATGATTATTATTACATTATCTTTACATCACTCATATTCCTTCCAATTCAGTCCTGAACCAATGAAAATATTCTGCGATTTTATTTATCGTACTGTTCGTTTTATTCCCACTGGTAGTGAAATTGCTCTTCAACTACGGAGACCAACGGTAAATCAAATTAAAATGAATTATTTCCACCATTAGCGAGCATCAAAGTACAAAGAACAATGCCTCCTTGTGAGTAGGGCGGAGATTTCGCAAAAGGTGATAATGATTATCGCCACCAAACTAAGTTTATGGGAAAAACTGGTGACATTCGAGGCCGCTTTGTCGGTGCGCTATTATCCGCGTTTTGATATTGGTAACTTGGTTTCTCACGGAAGGATCTGTCGATCGGTTTACCATTGTCTGCATTTTATTATTTTGCTCTGAATGGGTTATCCAAATTTGGATCTGCAGAACAAAAACTCGAGAAACGGCTTCGGTGCAATTGCTTCTCATATCTGACTGCTTGCTTTACTGACTTTATCGCGATTTTATTTTTTGAGCGTTCAAATTTTTTACAATCAAAAGTGTGATCTATCCTTGTAAAACACTAACCGTTATGCGAGGACTGACTGATAAAAAAACAACTACGAAATATATTCTAATGTCATCCGCATGTAAACGGTTACCATAAAACTATGAACAAGTTTCGCCTAATTAAGAACAATTTTAATGCAATAAAACTCAGGTGTTTTACGAGACATTAAACAACCACCTAAACCTAACCTTATGGTAGTCATCCTGCCGTGTCGGCATTCAAAACTCTTCTTTTATCATGTTGTACAAACAATAAACGCACCGTTGCTGGCGGTCGTAAAGATTCCGGTTTTACACACTTTTTCGACCGCCACGATTACCGTGATAGAGGAAACCAAGAAAATTAAGTGATTAAAATTCGACAACTTGTTGCGTAAAGCGTATGGCCCATTGAAAGCATTGTTTTTGTTTTGGGCAAGGTAATTTATATGCTAACGGTTATTGTACACTTCCTTCTAATCGCCGCTATGAGAAAACTAGTATGCCGACGTTACTCGGCGCTTTAGCAAAAGTCCGAAAGTGAATAGCGCTCTAGCGTCAAAAGCGCGGCAACTAGTGCTACGAAACACCGATTGCCAACGAACGAACAGATGGAAAGCATGATACGATCTATCGTGGCACGTCGGTGCTTTGCAGCTAGAACTAGTTTGCTCTAGTGGTCGCTAGATGTAGCCACACATCTATCTAGCGAAGGCTTAAACCTCGATTATAAGCTGCAAAACGATGAAAACAGGATACCAAGAATACATCGTTATCGTATATCGAATTGAATCTGGGAAGCATTAAATTTAAATTTTCAGCACAATTATTTTGTAAACATAAAACAAAAAATTGTTCAAAGTTATTTGGTTGTAATTTTCGAATCGGAAATATTTTTATTATTTCAAATCGACAAATTTTAATAAACGCATTTTCTTTCCTTACAGACAACCCGTACTAATTGGATTAACATTTGACTACTAAAAGGATACCACAGGATTTTTGAATCCCATATCTACTAGGAAATTGCTATTTAAACCAAAAAACACAACAGGTATTATTTCTATATATGAAGTATTCAAAACAAAAGTTTCGTGCAAACGTTTTTTTTTTGCTTTCCTTCTTGTGCACAATTTTGGTTCTTTTGGCTTGATTATACCAAGGATATGCTGTCTAAAAGGAAGAAAAATTGGACCCATTTCAGATCAATAGGATCTGCTTGTGTCGGATGCACATCCTAATGCTTATAACAATAAAAAAAAACCTTTTGAAGGTCACTTCAGCCACTGTGTGTTAGGTAACTTTCTCTTTTAGAAAACAATCATTTCAGCTGGAAAAAAGATACGATAGTAGTATTGGCCTTTCAGGCGTTTATCTGAATACAGTGAGAGTGGCAAAAAGGAACGTGACATTAGTTTTCATTTGTATCAGCTGCGACTTGGAAGCTAGCAGAATTTATAACGAAACGGCAGCGGAAATTCATTGTGTTACAAAACATCGGTTAGAGGTCAAAAGTTGCTACAGTTGTTATATCAGACAGAACAGTTGGAACCAGATAAAATTTGACCGTGTAATTCAGTGATAAATAATTATCTCGTGATTTTCACGAACGATGTGCGATTGCGTGAACAGTTATAATAATAATTCAACTATTAGACCCAAAGAGATATCCGAATGAAATGGCGAATTTGTAATCATACCAAACCAACTGCAATGTAACAGACTATTCATCTTGAATAGGTTAAAATATATGTTTCCTTCGGTTGCAAGAAACTAGTACGAGCACGGTGTGATAGCTACCATGTTGTGTTTAAATTGTTTATCAATGATGCATATTGGATTGTTTTTGTGTATTAAGATTGCAAACAAAATGTCTTTTACATACTTAAAAATGTATTGTTAAAATGGCAGAATGATTCTTTATATATCTCACAATTATAGGATAGGGTAACATATTTCTTATAAACTTCAAAAAGAAATTCAACACGGTCCTGTCAAAATCAATCAGTTGAAGATTAAGAAGACAAACTAACTTCTTGGTTTGTGTAACGATGAAAAAATATATTTTCATTTTCGAGTGCAAGCTTGTTCAAGTAAGAAGCGGTACAGAATCCATTGAAGGTTACAAACACATACACCATATTATTTTACAAATTGAATAAAATGGTTTAACAAGGGTGGTACATATAAATGCTCTGACTATTCGCGGCATAATCTCTCGTGCAACAATTTATATATGTCCGTTATCGTAAAACTTAAATTCAAAAGATGCCAATGTACATTACAGACTCTGTGCTGCAATTGATTCATCACATTTATTATGCTATATGGTATCTTATTTCTAACTGAAGTGTATATATAATTTTCATTATCGAAAGATCAGCAATCAGGGTCACTGCAATTGCATTTCGAATGACCTACCTCACTGAGGACAGTAAAAGACTGTTGAATGCTCAGCTGATTATCCACCGCTATTAAATCTTCTGCCAGAACGATCAGAGTGCGGTAACAACAAGAAAATAATTCTATAAATCAATTTTAATTCCAACCACCTGTTACTTTCACTCTTCCCGAATGTACAGTGCCTTTTCCAGACTCTGCCAAACCAGTGCCGGGAAAACCCGAAGCGCCGGAAAATCATGCATATAATAAAACATAAAATCGTCTCGCTGCTGCTACTCCGGTGTTGACTTCTATCGACCAAAAAAGCAGAGATTCCCACACAGCATTACGAGCCGAAAATGCGCTTTGCAAGAACGAGAGCCACCGTCTGGGGCTTCTCTGACGTAACGACTTTCTAAGGCCATAAATTTTCGGAAACCAGAGCACAGGCACAACGAAACTGTCTGAAGGTACCTAGCGGAATGGGGAACAGGAAGAAGAATGACACAGTTTTCCTTCTGGTGGAGCATCTTCAGTTGAACAGTTTTCATCTGATGTCAAGTTCAATGGCCTCTTTCAAACCGATAAGACGAGAAAGGAAAACAATCAGTCTGGATTATAATCGCTGTAGATAATTTCTCGAAATCAGGTTTATTCCAGCCAAACAAAAGAAGTTGTTCCTACTCAATATTCAATGGCCGTCGCTAAAATCATCGATTGATGAAATTTGTTGAATAATTCACACCGAACAGCAGTTTGAAAAATGAGTAATGGCCGCTCCCCTAAAAATTGAAAACTGCTCTACATGTGACTGGGTGTTTGAATGTAACGCAAGATCCGCTCTGCTCTTTCTTTCCCGCCAGCAGTCAGTCGACTGTAGTATGGTGATGGTGTGTGCATCGCGTCCATTACCATTCCCACATTCCATGTTCGTTTTCGGTTTTCCGCCTCTTGCTTTGTCCTTTCGCATGATCTACCACCCATCATCAGACTCAGACTACAGCTGTGTGTATTGCATGTTTTCTCTCCCTCTCTCTTCCTCGTATCTAACGACTCGTCTAACTCACTCTGTCTATGCTGGCTCCTGGCTCTCTATGAGAACCACACTAATGATGGATTGTGTAGTAAGTTGAATTTGACGCAGGAATGATTTCAGGAAGTTTGTGGAAAGCTGTGGTGTATGAATTTTCCTTCAGTGTAGTCCAAACGTGTTTGTAGTTGTGGATTCTCTGGAAGATCCTTTTTGCAGGCGCATTTTTTTTTGCTATCCGCAACAGGAAGTATTCTATTTGGTTTGAGCGGAGACATGAAGAAAATGCACAACCAAAGCCGCATGAATATTATTGAAAAGAGTTCCATATCCAAAAGTTAGTGTTAGCGAAGGAAAATTGATAGCAACAAATAAAGCGAACAGACAACGAAATGTGTCTGAAATTTATTAATTTATTGATAACGATCATAAGTTCAATTTTAATTTTAATTTCCTATTCTTCCGCATCATTGAAATTTGAAATGAGGGAAAATTAACTTTTCAGAAACTTCGTGAGCTATGAAGCACGGAATGTGCTGCTGTCAAAACGTGTCACGGTTATTGATTGGAAAACATTTCATCATCGGTTCACTGGTACGACACTGACAAAGTGCCGACGGCATCATTCGCCAAATGGCCAAAAGGCGAAAACTGGTTTTTACAGAAGGGACAGTGACGCGAAGATGTTGAATTAGTTATGAATTTGAATTACTTTACCATATTTAAATTTTACTAAAGGGGTTTCGTTCACCCATAGGACGAATTATCATAATTAGACGGAGTCGCACTACGAGTACAACGATGGGGTTCTTTCATCCTCTTAACATGATTTATGGCGAAGTAAACTAAACTGGGCCCAGAAGTTTACTATTTCAAACTATGAGGTGAACTCTACGGATAACTCAACGCATAACTCAGTAATGAAAGATTTTCAAATAATATGTCTTCCTTTATCTCACATGTACCGATTTAGGTCTATCCACAATTAATATTAAATCATTCTATTCTATAATCCTGTAACTAAAATGTCGAAGATAAGATGTTAGTGTAATTAAACTTTTCTTGTATTATTTCATATTCTACTTCATAGTTAGATGGTAAATAAAATAAGTAGTGAAGTTCGGTATTCAGAAAAAAATGCATGACTCAGTACTGTTTCACGTTTTTAATGTTCTATCTAGCTAATTTGAAATCTTGCTTGAGCGAATATGGCACGGGTGTAAAAAAAAGATCGCCTTCAAGCAGTCCGTTAGAATTTGACTCGTAGGAGATCAGGATCGGAAAATCTTTATTATTTACAAGGTTTAAAACATTCGGAATGCTTTTGGCTTTGTTGAATAGCTTCTTAAGATCGATGTTTGTTGTTGTATTTCATTTTGCTAAAAACAATATGACTTTTGAAATTTCATTTTTCATTCATATACTTAAATACTTTTTTAAAATATTAAACGAATTGAACAGATTCCAGAGTTATATTTTTGTTGCAGGATCTTTGGTGTGATATTTGTCAGAAAAGGAACAGCTTTTTCTTCGAAAACAATGGATAGTTGGATTTTTTTAACAAAATAAATTGTTCACAAATTACACCGAGTGTAAAATTCAGTTTTGCGTCCCATTTTTTTTTTTTGAAAAATTAATTAAAGAACAATTACAATGAATATAAAGTACATTACATTATCTGTGTATCGAAGTTTACTGACATTCGGGTAAAGTAAGGTTACACTTTGCTGATCGTTGTGCCTTACCCCGCTTTGCTCTATCCCGTTTTGCTAGGAGAATTTTTTTCCGTCTCGCAGGAAACACAATAATGCTTGGAAACGAAAACCATAGAACAATATATCCAGAAGATATCCAGCTAACCCCGCTTTACTCACCATTCCACCATATTTGATTAAATATAATAATATATAACCCTTTGGGGATCACAAATAATGCACTACTTTTATATTTTTCAAATACAAGCGTTGGATACGAGAACTATTCAAATTTCTAAATTCTCATGTAAAATGGTTATGCAATCACTGTGAAAAATACGATTCAACTCAGTTAGTTAAGATTAGAAAATATATGTTAGAGTTTCTGTATGTATGTATGTATGTATGTATGTATGTATGTATGTATGTATGTATGTATGTATGTATGTATGTATGTATGTATGTATGTATGTCTCTCTTTGGTCTCTAAACTATTACAATTTTCAGGTTTACTTAATTTATGCTCACACAGGCTCAATGTCTAAATTTCGACTGCACAGAAAGAAAAGATGAAACTTACACGACATGTAAACCGATAGTACTATGAAATAGCCATCAGTTGAAACGAAAATCTGATTTAAAACCATGATTGATGTAAAATTACATTAGAAATAATTTAGTTTTTAATTGAACATGACTGTATATTTACAAACCGCTTCGTTTTGTAAAGTAAATTTCCATTTAATTGTCTGCTCCAAATATGTGCATGACAATAAATGTAAAATCACAAAATATTTTTATCTGTGTAACAGCGTACTAGCCGGAATCGAAATATCCTGAAGTAAACCATCAGCAGAAGCCATTTTTTACTATATTTGATCAAGTATCATACTTTGATTTTTTCACACAAGATGTATCAGAACAAATTGGCTCAAATGGCACGTTCCCCTTGATATTTGGAGATTTGTGCCTTCAAAATATGAGAATTGACACATTCATCAGTATAGACCTTTCCAAATACACCTCCCCTTCCCCCACCGCTTCTAAAAGTCTACGTAGACTTTTCATTTTCACAAAACATGTAACATTTTAACCATTTTCAACCAGATTGAAAACAATAGCCAGTATTCTGTACACGTTATTACAATGAAATATTTTGATTGGCCCTTCATCTTTATACCGGGCAGGGCAACCAAAGGTGATATAATTGAATGTTGGTGTACTTAGTACTACTAGAAATACTTAAAAGTGGTCTAGACAAATTTTTTGTTCAACAAGATGAGACTACATGCCATACAACGAGTGTAACAATACACAATTTTTCGTTAGAAGTAAGTTATATCGTTCATTTTGCCGCGGTATCAGCTTCAATAGTCAGTCACTGGGTGGTACCATAAATTCTTAGTTATTACAGATACACAAGTGGCAATGAGATACAATGATTCTCACACGACGAGAAAGAAAATGGGATTGCTTCGAAGAGTAGATTAAATGAACAATTCAACGGGAACGAGATAGTTTGCATGCTCACGTTCAGCCTGGTGTATTTCTCGCAAAGTTGTACTTCCGCATTTTTTCGAATCTATTTTCTTTATAAAAAGCTAAGCTGATGAAAAAATTTTCTTACTGAGTTGACTGAATTTCGCAGTTAATGTTTTTTCAATAAAAGAATTAGAGACTACGTAGACTTTGAACAAAAGCCACCCTCATCCCTCGTAGATAAACGTAGACTTTTATGGAACAGTTTGAAATATATTGAGATGTGTTCTCAAGTATTAAAATAGAAAACTAAAAAAGAAAACTAAGAAGAAAAATTTATGTTTTTTTCTGTAATTCTCGCGATTTTTGTGATAGCAGCCAATAAGCCACCTACAAAAATTCGCTTTGAAGGGGAATTCCGAAAGACTCGGTTTATTAGCAGTTTTCACAAAAAAAAACCTGTCTTAACCAACTAGTGGTGTAATGATGCCTTCCTCATATTACTTATATTTCCAAAAATTTCACTAGAAGATTCTCCAAAGGTTTTTTTTTCTGTCTTGAATAAAATAAGAAACTCAGCCTAACCTAACTAATATAACATTTTCAATTTGTAAAAAGTTATGTCAAGTTAATGAGGATTTTACTTTATTTTGCATCGTCGTACTAAATGATTGAACACACTCCGCCCTTTAGATCTGGAACTGCAAGTGAAATTAAACAGCAACCTATGAGACTATAGGAACTTTCATTTGAACCTAAGTTTGTGAGAATCGATCAAATCATCTCTAAGAAAATCGAGTGAATTTCGTTTTAGAGTTTTTGAACACTATTTCCGGAACTTGGAACAAGTATAGCCGAAGCCGGTTCGTTTAGTAAATAACTAATAAAGCCTACAAATTGTATCAGTTTTAAGCCAAATTCAGAAGAATTTTATGCTTTTTTTGCATCGTCGCTCTAAATGACGGTGTGCCATTTTAAATACACTTTACCCCATGATTAAATTCAATAGCAACCTATGGGACTATGATCTTTTTTATTTTATGAATGACATTATTTGACACATACTCACACATATACACACACAGGCACATACATGTCGAATGATATAGAATACTTAGCCCTCTGGCCCAATTTTCATTAGTCATTTTTTCAAGTGATTGTATAAACTTTCTATATGAGAAAGACAATAAGTGTACTTTTATAAAAAAGCAACCTATTATACTTTTCATGATTTTGCTATAACACTAACAAGTAGGTATCAATTAAATGAAAGATTCACAAATTTACATAATTTACATTTTTTCACCCGAAAAATTTAGATTTAAATGTGGCAACCATGCAAGCTTTAAGGAATTGAATAAATCACGCTGCGAACGGATCAAAGTCGATGTTTTTTTTCTTCTTTAGTACCAGCATGTATCGACGTGTACCGGTTTTGTATCGTCATTTTGAATAACGATTCGAATGTTTCGACACTCATCGCCCTATAATTTCTGAACCGGAAGTCGGATATGGAGAAGATTGCACAGTATATTTAAAAACAATGAGAGCTTTAATTTGAATCATGATTCGTGAAAATCGGCCTAACAGTTGCTGATAAATCGAAGTGAGTTCCGTTTTTGGAGTTTTTCTTCCCTATTATCAAACGTAAAACATTAAACTGTAATCGTCGCCTACAGCACCAACATTAACAATATATACTCTCATCGGCAAAAAAAAATCAACTGCAACTAAATTCCACAATGATTTCAACCCCTCGAAACAGCAATAAAACTCTAAACCAATGCTTGTGATAACAACAAAAGCGACGTTGAATCAATAGACGAAATGCATGTATAGTAATGCATGATAGTAATGCGATAGTTTGTTCTTCAAGAAAAAAATCAAATAATATATCTCAGAGTACATAACGATATTTCAGCTAGAATCTCAAGCCGTGAAAAATGAAAAAAAAAACAATGAAAATTAATAGAAGGTTTCTCCACTTTTTCTTCGTTCACGTTTCATCATATAGGAAAAGTACTCAATCTGTCTAGCTGTGATATGTAACGTTTATTACTCCGCAAGTATTTCTGCATTATTAATATTGATCGTTTGGAACGAGTCTCGGAGATTTTGAAATCCTTTTAGTTTTCCAATTAATAGAAAAAAAATCTTTTTAGCAAAATTAAACAGTCTCAATAACTTAAACCGAACGAGTTATGGAAGTGTACATTAACTTTCATTCATTATTCATATAAGAATAGCTTAGAAGCTATCATAAGAACAGGGTTTTGTTCAAACAACCAGAATTAGTATTGAACCAGTTCATACCGTGATGAAGGTTGGTGTAGACGACCACAAATTGACCATTAGTGATCTTATGCCCCGCACGAGAGGAAATCATTTTCATCGAAATTCTGCTAATTCCTCGTATGTGAGGAAACTGCTGGATAAGGCCCTCTCACCAAAAAAAAACAACCATCCGAAATTCTCAAAGAATTTTATTTTTTCGAAAGTATATCTCACATGGATATAAATATTCAAAAAATAAACAGTGATTTTGACAACAGTTTAAACAAATCCGTAGGGATGTCCCTTGTAGTTTTTGCAATTATATGGACCGTTAGTTATCTAATTGGGTCAGGGTCAATTCGCCGAAAGGGTAATTTCGAATACACCACAGTAGCAATAAAAATCCTACAAATGGTAATATCTTCGCTCCGGCTCCAAAAAGCAATATAATAGAAAATTCTATAAATGTGCAAAACTGTTGTTCTAGCGACGTGAAAATTTGAAACGAATGCACCAATTTTCATCTTAACCTTGCATTGCATTGAACGGAGATAGAAAATTTCACTCTAGCTGATGGATTTAGTATATTGAATTGAAGCTGAGATGAATGGGGAAAACGTTACCCAAAATCAATCAGGACAGTTTGTGTATATAAATAATACCATAAAAGTTCTCTAAAACATTAAACGTCAAATTTTGTTTTTTTTTCCTGCTAGTAATGTACGAGATAGGTGCAAGTCACTTTAAGAACCGAGTCTCCTTAGTCATCGCAATCCAAAACTATAAACTTGTAAATGTGATTAATTGTTTATTTTAAATCAACTACTCCTCAAGACTTACACATCCTCAGACTTCCAAAATCAGAATCTTGGTCAACATGGTGCTACGATCGTTTATCCCAAAGCGGAGGTATGGATGAACAAAATAAAAATGCAATAAAATTAACATAACAACATTATTAATGATTTAAAATTGTATAAAAATGTTTGTTTCTCCTCGTCTCCGCATTATTTGTTGCAGATATCTTACGGTACAATGCAGATTTCCTGATGCGCCCGGTGGACTGGTTGGATAGTGATGTGGATTGGGAAAGAGCAGAACGACAGTCGGACTCGGCTGCATTACTGTTGCCTGAGTCGTAACCGAAGCTCTACACGATGGGAAGAGGTGGGTCGGGAGAAAATGTAAAACAGACGATGAGTCTGATTCTCCGGAATGATGAATGGAAAAGAAAATGTGAGGAATTAATTTGTTCATTGAGTTTTAATGATAAATTCAAGGATGATGTTTAAAATTTATAACCTTCATTTTAAATCACTGTAGTGCTATTAAAATTAGACCGTATGATGAAGTATGCGAAGTGATCCGGAAAATTATCCTCAGACAATTAATATTGCACTAATCAAGATTGGATATATTACTTTCTTACGATGTTTACCGGAAAGCATGTATATTGTTTAGAATGATGTATTGGTAATTTTTCTTTAATCACAACCAACAACAGACCGACTGAGGAACTTGAACTGACGAAATAATGCTACTACACGGACTTTATTTCCAAAATTCCGTCTCTAACGTAAGTTCAAAGTGGTAGTAGGTTAGTGCTATCATGTTTCTTCAGTACCTTGGCGGTTTAAATACTTCAGCTAAATGTTTTTCTTCTGGGAATATCGCTACTGAAAATGTAGAAATTTTAGGATCTTCCATGATGGCTGGTTATGAAAGTTCAGTCTTATTAAATAACTCTTCGTGCTTCGTGCTGCATTTTAACGAACGTACAGAGTTCAACATTCACAAAAACTGTCACCCGCTGTGTGCACTGTCACTTGCCAAAAACAAAGACGGTGATGCTCCCTTTCCATGCTGTGGCTGTCTTTGGAAAACGCTTTTGTCTTTCTACGTTAGTAGAAATCCTTTGTTACCGTGTCACCCTTTCGTCTGCTACTCAACCCCAACACTATTTGAGCGCTGCTATTACATCAATAGATTTTTGCACAAAAAAGAAACCTGAGGAAAACAACCGGAGCACACCAATATCTACATGTCGGCTCTCAAGGATACCAAGGGTCCTTATAAGAAAGAAACGAAGAACGACGCTGTAAAGCGAAAAGCTCTCAGGATAAGAAAGGCATCACCTCCAGGAAGTTACTCAACAAAAATAAAAGAAAAGTTGAAATACACGAGTAAGGTATTACAGTTCTCAACCTTCTGCTCCGATTTAGTATCACTCCACTGTGTTCTATACGGACAAAGATCCATTTCCGACCGAGCTGGCTTATGCGGAAATTTTTTCCCAGCTGTGAGTTTTCCGAAAGCTGAAAAGGGAGCACAAAATGGTGGGAAGAGAGCTGTCTAACAAAAGTGTCGGGTATTGGAAAACGAAAAGGATATGTATCTTTCGCTTGTCCATTGTCATGATGCTTTTCTCGGATGTACAAGGGTACGAATGAAATGCCACCAAACAAATGGGATAAATGAAATTCAAAATACGCCTAAACTTCTAACAACACGACCGAATCAGCTTACACATTAGCATAAATTGATCATTTTTATTGCAAATGTAAAGTCGAAACGAATCGCTCTGAAAATTTTACTAATAGTAATGAAATGAAACAAAGTTTCTAGTTCACACTCAAAATTGCTTAATATTTGCAAGTAAAAAGTTTATGTGTTGTTTTAGAGAGCATCTTTTCCCACATCGAACCCTTTCTTATTTCATTCATTACTGTATGATGTCTGCTTTCCATAATGTGATTTATTCATGCTATTTTACTCTACATACACCCTTGCCTCTGAAACCCACTACTTCAGTATAAACACTTGTACGAGAAATTGAGCTACCAAAGACTTTCCACTCTACCAAAATTCCTCATAATCAGGCTCGTTGCGCCGTATAGAAAACATCGTCGGTTTGTTGTGTTGGTAAAATAAGATTCCATTTCTTGTTGACCAAGTTTTGATTCTTTTCAATGTAAAAGTTTTTACTTTAAGACGGAGCTTTGTTACATCAAATATTTCCTCTCTGCTATTCAGTCATCATACTTTGACCATATCAATCTGCAACGAGTATGTTCTAATCAAATATAATTTCCATGTTAAAATCGAACTGTACTATTCATTTTAGATATAGGTTTTATTTCTCTAATTTTGCCATCATAAATAGATATTGAATAATTTGCTATTGTTCGAAACAATGCAATAAATGTCACCTCAAGCGGTTGAATTGATTGTAAGATTCGATATGATTCAAAATACAATGCCAAAAGAAATGTTTCACTTTTTGTCCGAACTGAATAATTTTATATTAGGTACAAAAAAACAGGTATGAATAATGCAATGATTGTCATGTACGGTCGATTTTCGTCAGGTCTTTTATTTGTGAGTGAACTAATTCAGCCCGGTGGAGATCATCAAAAATGGTCTTGTATCTCCGTTTCAAGTGGTGTAGTGTACCCAAAACGACAAACCTCTTGTTCTTGTTCAGACGCCAGTAACAAAAATCAATTACCTCGAACCACGAGCTTTCTGTCACCGAAGGCGCTCTCAACACTGCATCCTGTTTCTGCGTTCCCCGTACACTCGGCTTCTGTTTACATCCATCCGGTCCAATACCGTTAAAAGGATGAAACTTAAAAGATATGATTTATGGTGCTCCCCGTACTGACTGGTTTGTTGTCTAGTGGAATGAATAAAATAATAGAATATGGCAAAGGCATTTCTGGATATTCAATGGGTCCGTAGGTACACTGTAAAGTGATAGAAAATTTATTTTCCTAATATTTTAGCGTATTGCTGTAGAAAGAATTGAGCTTATCAATCAAAATGAAGCAACAAAACAGAAATTTACTTTGTCTAAAAGGTAATTAGAGTGTATTACTGAAATTACAGTTGCTCAAGGGATCGCCTTATAATCCGTCTCAAAACATTGAAATATCCGTAATTAATAGAAATGTATTTACTGTGTCAATAAACTGAATAGATTTTGTTTTTTAAAAACAAAAACAATGCAAAAATTATCTGTTGAGTTTTTCATGGAACTGTCTTGTACAATGGATTGGCTATCGGCGGGGTTTTCTATTCTTTGCTACTGTTGGTGTTGGTGAATCACACACATCCTAAATCATCGCGTCGTGAAAAGCCGTAACGCCGTCTCGTTCTCCTGCTGTGTACATGCTGTGCTCTTCCTGTCAGCAACGAAAATTTGGTGTTCGGAGACATGGCGGAGGCCAAACAAAAAATAAAACTTTATGTGCGCAGCATCCGTAATTCATTGTTTTCGTTAACAACATCATCAGCATTCTCCACCAGGCTACTTTCAAAGCCATGTGTTGGTGTGGAAAAGAAAGTAAAGTAGTAGTTGAAAGCCCAAAAGGAAACCCATGAACACTGCGATCACAGTTTTCAGATTACTCACTTGCAGTCGTATCTAGAGAAGGAGGAAATGAATAAGGCGCTTGCGGAAAATCATCATTGAAAAGCAAGTAATGACGGAGCTCAGTATCTTGAAACGTTACTATGTAGAGAGCATAGAAAGGCGCTAACAAGATGAACACACGAGAGAGTTTCCCGCCAGTCTCGCCGAATCCAAGAATTTATGGTTTGTTATTGTTGCCTTCTCTATCTCACTTTCAGCCATATTTGCAATCAGACATCCTAAATCATTTTCCTTCGTATGTAACTCTGAGAGTAAATCGTCCTGGTTCGAAATTTTTCTTTCAACGGGATGTAACTGAAGAGCAATGAGTAAAACACCTTTCACTTTTCCCACAATGATTGGGCAAGAGTAGGTGGTAGGAGGTTGAATGTATAGCTCTAGTCATATCTCAAAGCATGATAACATGACTCCTTATTTCGTGTTCGAACAACTGTATTCTATACCGCGCTTACCAGCATTCGGAGATAAATTCTTTCATTTGTGTTAGTCTTTGTTGAAATTCATGGAGTGTCATTCAAGCACTAGGAAAATCAGTATTTATTTTTTTCTTAACAATAGGGTGGTGGATACTGTTAAAAATATTTCGTTCATGGCTCATAGGTTTTACCCCTATAGCTTGGTCCCTTTCACGCATTACACAGGATCGAATGACAGAGAGAATCTGGGAATGCGAAAAACAATGTAAAACAACAAAAGATCCAACAATATTCAGAATATTTGGAGCTAACATTGAATCGAGAGCGCACAGAGACCGTCGGTGATAGTGAAAAACGTACTCGAGAAAATCGGAGATCCTTTTTCTCATCTTCATCACTCTTCGATGACGTTCTTTTCGGAACGGTTGGAAAATCGTTATTCTCTGCTGGTGCCAGTGGCGTTTCGCGCAGAAAAGTTTGAATTCTTTTTTCGAAAATGTAGATCTTTAAACGAGTGTAGTGGAAAACAAAATCGGAATTGATTGCGGGAACTTCGTTGGAAAACATGTTTTAAATTATTTTTAAGTTTGCTTATATTTTCGTTTTGATGCTTTTTAATCGCAATACACAATTAGGTTCGGAAGCTTGAAACAGACCAATTTTTACTTGCTGTTTAATTTATGAGTTGAGCAAAGCATAAGTTAGGCTGCTTTCAGTGCAATATATTTTGATGTTTGATGAAATTGTGTTAAATGAGAAACTTGTAGACTTAGTGACGAGTATCTGGTGGTTGATTGAAACTAAATGGTTTCAATTAGTCAATGAATTAAAATAAAAAACTCAACTTCAATGAATGTAAAATCAAGTACAGAGTTCTAATGTGTGTGCTCAAAAACAGCACTGGCGGATCCTATCTATATAAGAAAAACGGAATGAAGAAGCACCATTCATCGTGCACAACAAAAAGACGAAAGTGTATGAATAAATTTAGAAGAATGTTGCTACCGACTATTAGAACAGTGTGCACTAACAATTGCTCTCAACGCTTGATTGTTAGATATCTCGAGTTCCAAAAACCGTATCCAGCCTTAGCGGAAAACAAGGTAAACGATAAAATATATGCTAAAATATCAGTTCAGTAATGACCAGAAAAATGAACCGGAAGGTGTGATAATTAAGGTCGCCGAATGGAATAATGTTGATTGTTGAATGGTACTATTAAACACAAATTGAGAACAACAAACCGCAGGAAAACAAAACAAAGCCCCAAATGTTAGGAACATTGTAATACAGCTCTGCCCAATGAGGAAGAGGGAGAATAGTAACACTCTTTCAAATTAATTGTTAAATTATGCAGCTGCGGCTCAGGCGTCGATATATGAAATAAAACTCGTCAAATTTTATCTTCTTCAAAGCTATGTCAATTGCCAGGATAGGAAGTTTTATTGGGAAGTAAATGTAGTAGAAATTTCTCTGTTCTTGCTCATTAGCGAAAGGTGTCTAGCACAGGCGGGAACAGACATTGTTTGCCTCACGCCAATATCGAATACATGAGGCCATGACCTCCCATCAGTGTCTCAGAATAAGTTATGAACATTATCCATTCAACAGCATTAAGTTTATTTTAGTAATACTCTGATTGTAGTCAACTGATCTATCGACATAGGCTAATTTGCGACATGACAATCATTAAACCCAGTGAAAATGTCAAAACACACCAGTCTATTTATGTGATGTTGTTCGAGCATGTCAAATATACAGAACAATTTCCTTTGTACCATTCTGGACGTTGATACACAGAACGATTTGGTGGTGCACTAATGTAATCCAATCAAAATGAATTCGTTGCACAATAACAGTGTAGTAAGAGGACTCGCTGTGCTATTCATCAAAAACCAATTTGTGGAAATTGTTCTTCAATTCGTCCAGTTTTTCATAAAATCTGGAAATATTACAGTGACCAACCAACTTTTTAGGTGATTTGTGTTCGAGAATGGTTTATAAATTATTATGGTCTAAATTGTCTAGCAGTCGACTGCAATAAACGATGCAAAACCATTCTGTTAATATTACACAAATTGGTAAAATTAGGTTGGTAAATTGTGTCTTCTCTGGGTAAAGCTTTTTTAGGGAAGATTTAAAATGTTTTTTATTGCTCATAATCAAATCATACCTTGGAACCTTTGTTTTTTTTTCTCGTTCAACCATCCAGAGATAGATACAAAGTTTTTTGTTCACTCAATGTAAAGACTGTCCCAGAAAGTATGGACGCAACCAAAAACCGCTGCCATTTCGGAATGGTTCATAATCTGTCAATTTTTATGACTGCGTTCTGTTGTTTACACTCTTCTCTAACCACTTGTGCAGTTGTTTATTCGTTTTCATTAGTTTGTTTCGAAATGCGTGGACTTTCAGCAGAACAACGTCGAAAAATTTTGTACAAATGGTGCATTAGCGAACACGGACTGTCACTGAGAAAGATAGCAAAAATGGAAGGAGTAAGTGAAAAAGCCGTGCGAAATGCAATCAGGAAGTTCGGTGAGGATAACACCTTTGAGGATAAACCGAATACGGGTCAAAAAAAAGTCCTGCTAACCCTCAGTTGGATAAACTGAAGGCGTTCGAGGTTTCAGTTCGGGATGTGGCCAAAAAAGTGAGCACTTCGAAGTCAAATGTTCTTCGTGATAAAGAACGTTTGAATCTTCGAACCTATAAGAAGCAGAAACAACCAAAACGTAGTCCGAAACAAGAAGCATCGATCAGGCCGAGGTTTCGAAAGCTGTACAATACGATTCTTGCTGGAAATTTGAACTGCATAATCATGGACGACGAAACCTACGTGAAACTCGATTACAAATCGTTGCCGGGACCACAATATTATACGGTGCGAGAAGGGCAAGTGTTAAACCGAGACATCGATTGAAGTCGAAAAATTTGGTAAGAAAGCTATGGTTTGGTAAGCAATTTGTAGCTGCGGTAAGATTTCGAAACCCTTCATCACCACTGCTTCAATGAACAGAGAAATATACATCAAGGAATGTTTACAAAAACGACTTCTACCCATGATTCGAAGCCACAAGAATCCT